>NW_007377580.1:0-20118 GCF_000475195.1 Diaphorina citri
AACGCGCTAACGGCTGGCCCTTGCGACGATACAGAGTGTAAATAATATGTACCTACCTAAGACCTGACCTGAGTAAACTAAACAGTGTAAGCAATGGGTGCATTTTACTAAACTTTAATTGGAGATTTTACGGTCGAAATCGTCCATTACCATTACCATACTTTTTCCCAAATTCCCATGAAAAAAAAAAAAAAAATCGAAACTTAGATTACATACCTATTTACCTACATCTACATACCTATTTACCTACCTACAAAAATCCCATGTATTGTGTCTTGTGAATCTTGTGATTGATTACGAAGTTACGAACGTGAAATTCGTGAAAATTTAAAATTTGTTCCTTTTTTTTGCCTGTGCCTGTGTTCTTCACATAAGGATAAAAAAAAGAAGTTTCTGATATCGAACATTTAGTGCGATTCTGCCTCGGTGGCGTAGTGGTTAAGACGCTCGCTTGGTAAACGATAAAAAAAAGAAGTTTCTGATATCGAACATTTAGTGCGATTCTGCCTCGGTGGCGTAGTGGTTAAGACGCTCGCTTGGTAAACAGGAGGGCGCGGGTTCGATACCAACCGAGGCATGGAATTTTATCCTCATTTATTGGAGAATTTGACCACACAATAATGGAGCTCTAAGGGTTAGGTGGTAATGTTGAAAAATGTTTTTTTTTTTTTTTTTCCCCTACAGCCTACAACATGAGATTTAGAGTTATTGAAAGTATGCTTTACCTTTATATGTATTGCACAGTCTGCTGTATAGTTTGGACACATGAAGGAGGAACTCATCTTGTGAAGGAAGGAGAGAGGACTCCACTAGTTTTTTCAATGTGGGGAGAATCAGTGCCTTGATATAGCCTAAAATATGGAGAAATAAAATAAGAGTGAGTTCGTCTGTGATAGAACACTCATCATTCTTATAAAGATATCCTAGGGACACCATATGGGAGAGAGAAGTTGGCTTATTTGTAGTTATGTCTTCCTAAAGATTGTCGAAACTGTTGCACTAAATACTTCAAAGCACTTTCTTTTACATCCTTGCCTGTGCAGGTACGAAAAAGTGTGGTCATCTCGCGCATCTGATGATCTGATGAGAGGCATACTGTGGGACGGGCATGCTATGACACAGACCACAGGAGTCCAAGGTAGAAGTTGTTTCATGGCTACGAAATAAAAACGCCATTGGAACGCTCATTTTCTTTTATAAAAATAAAGAATCCACCCCAGTTAGGAATCTTTATAAATATATGGCTTGGCTGCTTACCTTTATTTAAAATATGGATTAGCTGCTTACCTTTAAAAATATATGGCTCAGAGTCAATGAGCACATCCAGAACAGCACATCGGACTTGGGCTGAATTATCTTGAGCTGCATCCAGAAGACTGGTAAGGAGCAGATTCTCACTGAGCTGATCTACCTTGCATAGAAGACTAGGAAGTTGCCTACACACTGAGCTACGCACCTCAGGTTGAGTATCTTGAAGAAGATATTGCGTGATGGGCAGAATATCACGTTGTAGTACCCTAGAGAACATATTTCATAGTTGATAACACAAACACCATAAACAACAAAAACAGATAGGTACTTACTGATGTATAATTGTGTAATAGCCAGTGAGCTTAGATTAATTAACATTCATTCTGATAAAAAGCTACCAAATTGGTGACGAGAATGGGATTCGAACCCAAGCATGCATTTTTTTTTTTTTTTTGCTTACCTTTATTTAAAATATGGATTAGCTGCTTACCTTTAAAAATATATGGCTCAGAGTCAATGAGCACATCCAGAACAGCACATCGGACTTGGGCTGAATTATCTTGAGCTGCATCCAGAAGACTGGTAAGGAGCAGATTCTCACTGAGCTGATCTACCTTGCATAGAAGACTAGGAAGTTGCCTACACACTGAGCTACGCACCTCAGGTTGAGTATCTTGAAGAAGATATTGCGTGATGGGCAGAATATCACGTTGTAGTACCCTAGAGAACATATTTCATAGTTGATAACACAAACACCATAAACAACAAAAACAGATAGGTACTTACTGATGTATAATTGTGTAATAGCCAGTGAGCTTAGATTAATTAACATTCATTCTGATAAAAAGCTACCAAATTGGTGACGAGAATGGGATTCGAACCCAAGCATGCTTTTTTTTTTTTTTTTTAGATACTTTATTTATTTATATTTCTTAGAAGCTTAGATAAAGCTTAGGTTAAGAAACTCTCTGTAAAAAAAAATTGATATCAAATAAAACATACCTATACTTATTCTTATAGCATTTGTTCCATATTTCTCATCAAACCACTGAACAGGGGGCTTTTACTGACAATGAGGTCCTTTTCCATCTCATATACATAAGAAGGTACCTATTATTGGTATTGGCACTAACACATCTGAGTTCTTTGTGTTATTATCATACAGCTAGATCAGTGAGACCACAAAGAAATTAAATGTTCACAATACCCCATTTTTTTAAAATATGCTTCTAAGTTTTTTTTTTTTTTTTTACTATGCTTTAGTATTTTATTCTACTGAATTACTTACAAGGTGTCATCAATGTTGGAAATGCTTTCACCCAGGATTTTACAGCTCAGTAGTTTCAATTTGACAGGGGAGTCATATTCTGCCCAGGACAAGGCCAAGGGTAAAATCTAAGGGGGAAGAAAAATATGAGTGAAACAACATTTTGAAACTAGTTGGTAAAATAATCAATACTCTGCTAATATTACGTGTTACGTGTACTGAATTACTAAAATGAATGGTTCAAAAACATTCCCCTTCTCCTTCTTTCTCATAACTATTTATCTCTATCTGTTCTATTATTTTAGTGGTGCTCATCAACACCTAGGTTATAAGCACTTTTTTTTTTCTTCACATAACATAGTAAAACAGTTGGATAAGCCAATCCATTCCCTAAATCTTTTTCTATTATGGGTGAGAGTTTCTTTGGCTCTGCATAACAGTTAGAAATGGCTTACCCATAAATTCTCAATAACCTATTTTTCAAGCATGCTCTAAATAACATACCATATGATAGATGTTCTGAATACATATTGAGTTCAAGTCCTTCAGTATTAAGTCTTCAATGAAATTGATGTGATCATCATCTGAAATCATAAATGGATTTGAAAATATTGCTTAAAATAAAGCATAGGTACTTGATAACCCCTGATGCCCTGATATACATTTTTTTTTTTTTTTTTTTTTTTTTTTTTTTTTTCCTAAGTATTTTAGGCTGGCTGAAAATTTACTCCAACCATGTGAATTAGTGTAGAATTTATTCTAGTAGGAATAGCTTCTAGCTAGATCATCACCCTAGTATTAGGTTCATTATAATGATTAGGTACAGTGCACAGTTCAGAGGATCAATTATTTGAATTCAAACACTTACCAAGTTTGGCTACATTGAGTGACTGAATTAAATTTATGTGTTGGAGATGAGAATTGATTTTCTCATCTTCAGAATTCATCATCTTGTCACTTTAGGAACTGTGTTTGATGCCATCAGGACCCCAAAACTTTCAGTGTTAATCATTGCACTGGTACCTGAAGTATGCTGAAATAAATAATTAGAAAACAATATTAACTGATCAACTGATTCAAACAAAACCTCAATGTGTACATACTATAGAAGCCTTGGATGTGATATTTCTTAAATTATGTTGCTCCATTCCAAAGTCTACAATATTGTTGATCCACATATTTTTGGACATATTTCAACCTTGGCTTTAAAGACACAGTTGGTACCTGGGCTTAAGATGAAGTGTGTCTTGTGATTGATTACGAAGTTACGAACGTGAAATTCGTGAAAATTTAAAATTTGTTCCTTTTTTTTGCCTGTGCCTGTGTTCTTCACTAGCCTGTGCGTGCGCGTTATTTTGACGCGCACTTCTTCAATCTTCAAGGTGGTTATATTGTGTGGATAGCATAGAGAACTAGAAAAAAGTGAAGCATAATATTTCTGTACCTTCCTATCAACATGGAATATTTTTGTATAGAAAAAAATTTAAATTAAAATTTTGAGATTTTTGAGTTCCTGTCTTTCAGTTCTTTTTCTTTCTTCTTTCACCTCTTTTCATTTCTGAATTCTGTGCATGCTCTTCAGTCTACTATCTTGTACAGCTACAGCAGCAAAGCAAAGTTGAAATTGGAGTGGAGTTGTCAAAATAAGTTCAAAACTTGAAACAAGACTCACTGGAATACAGCACAGTGAAATGATGACTAATGAGGGAAAACCAAACATTCAACATGCCTTCTATCTGGGTAAGATACCTAAATTACCTCTTCAATAATTTAAAAAGAGAGCCTCACATTTCTAGTACCTACTTACTTGGAATTAATTGAGGTCTTCTCACAGCTTGCACACACATTTTAAACACATGCATCAGAAATTCCTGAAGACCATCCTTAATCTTAGAGGTATGAAATGCACTGAGCCCATCTGTCTGATCTGTCAGACTGTCTTGATATGTGAGGTGAGGAAAGCTTGAGACCATGGTCTGACAGACATAAATCTTAAGCCCAGGTACCAACTGTGTCTTTAAAGCCAAGGTTGAAATATGTCCAAAAATATGTGGATCAACAATATTGTAGACTTTGGAGCAACATAATTTAAGAAATATCACATCCAAGGCTTCTATAGTATGTACACATTGAGGTTTTGTTTGAATCAGTTGATCAGTTAATATTGTTTTCTAATTATTTATTTCAGCATACCTACTTCAGGTACCAGTGCAATGATTAACACTGAAAGTTTTGGGGTCCTGATGGCATCAAACACAGTTCCTAAAGTGACAGATGATGAAGAGAAAGTTTGCCGCGGGCTTAATTCGAAGCCGCGATCTAGCTCTTACAAAGCAGGCGCCCTGCCCTCCAAACTAGCCTGGAGGCAATTGTTACCCTCCAAGCTAACTTGAAAAGAGGCTCGAGATTTTTCTTCATATGGTCTTAAATCGTTTTTATTTGTAATAATACACTAACGGGCGTTTATCCATGGAACTTCTTACAGAGTATATGGATCTTGAAGACAAGGCCTGGTTTGTGTCCCAGTTTGCCACTCTGTGTCAAGTGGATAGCGAGCCTATCGACACCTTTCTCTCATCCAGCCTGGTCCCCATGATGCTGTTTGTTGAGTCCGTCCCTGATTTGTGCAAAGTCCTCGTATCCTGTGTTCTGGCCCTGAGTACTAGTCCGTATACTTCTGTCAGGCAGATTCTGTGCTCCACCCTGTTTGAGGTAATTTTATAAGTTTCAATTCTTGTTATAGTAGTTCAGTAAACTATGGATTTAAATCAGAAAAGGGTCCAATGAGACACGAAAAATACAGACATCTAGATCTAGACCTCCTTATTCTTCCTAGCCTTATTCTGCCCATACAGCCCATGGGCTAAAAATCACTCTGATTGGTGAAATCAGGAAATTTTCGCGGCCTATGAAGACGGTAGAATCTGGGATGTAATTATTGCCATTCCATAATATTGAATTCAAATAAATTTAAAAATAAATTAACTGTAGGTACCTATGTAAGTTGTAAGTATGGCATGTTAGTTCACTTGAATATTTCCATTTGTTCTCCAGGTTATCAAAACGTGTGACGGGAAAAGTAGAAAGCTCTTGTTAGAAGTTCTCGTGATTTTACTCCAGGAGAAACTTGAAGTGTTTCACTCTCTGATACCCAACTTGTTCTCCATGATATCCATTATACTGCAGACCAATGAAACAGAGGTAGGTAATTCCAAAATCGAAGAAGGGAGGACTAGATAGGATTTTTTTTATTTTATTATTATTATCCCATCAGGATAAAATCCGCCCCGGGCGGGAATCGAATCCGCGGCCTAACGCTTACAAGGTAGACGCGCTACCAACTAAGCTAGCTAGGCTGGCGACAGGATAGAAGAAAGCTTGGTTACCTATCTGTTCTGTTTAGGGTAAAGTTTGTCACGGAATCGAACCCGTGACCTAGCCTTTACAAGGCATTCTAACTTCCAAGGTAACTGGTTCCATCCTTAGGCCAGCAACTCACTATCAGGTAGACCTGACAGGTACAGCTGATGAGCACACATTATCACGTAGACAGGTACGGCTGAAAAGGTTCATCTGTCAGGTCTACCTGATACCTGGTGAGCACACTATCAGGCAGATCTGATCAAGTGTACCTGTCGTCAGGTCTACCTGACAGTGAGTGGCTGGCCTTAGTATAAACAAGACGTTAGTCTTCAATCCCATCCGTGACACAAACTCTGCTTATACGTATGGGTATACCATTTATAAAAATTCAGTATGTTCTGAGAGTTATGTTGAACAAATAATAAATGGAAACTTAATAAATGAAATTAATTAATCCTTGGTGTTAACTCCACTCCTCTCTCCTAAACTCACCAGGATTGTCCAGTACTGTGTGAGAAACTGATAGCATCTCTGAAAACATGCGAGGATACTGTGAGCAAATGCTACAAGTGGAGACTACACGTTCTACTCATGCAAGAATTCCAAAGACTGGTGGGTCTCCTCTCGGCCTCTGTTCTGCTGGATCACTTTCAGGAGGTTCTGTTCTATCGTATCAAGAAAAGTGTAAGTGACTATGAGAACTATAAGATGTCCACTTTTGAAGGTATAAGATATCTACTTATGCAGAACATCTACGAAAAACGTGTGACAGTAACATGGGCTACTTAAGTCCGGGGCCACAAAGCGATTTTAAACTCCTTTAAGTTAAACCCTCGGATTAAATAATCTAAAATTAAAAAAAGAGAGCCAATCGGATTGCCTAATCTGAGCGTTAAACTTAAACCGAGTTTAAAACTTACTTTGTGACCCTTGGCCTTAAAATCGTCACATTCCATCTTGATTCTAAATGGGGGCGCTTGAAAGCCTAAAATGGCCATAAGTAGGGGCGGATTATATGCACGAAAAAATGGCCCAAATATGTATGCAATATGCACCAAAAATGGTCAATATATGCAAGAATATGCCAGAAAACTGTAAAATTATGCAAAAACATGCGCTCATCTAGGTTTTCATATATGTGTCACAGAGGGTCACACAGCATTTTCCAACCTCTAACTGATGTTTTTTTGAGGAATGTGTTGCTAAAAAAAATACCCATCCTTTTTTTTTTTTTTTTTTTTTTTTTTTTTTTTTTTTTCTTTTTTTTTTTAACCCTGTATAAATTACCATAGATATGTGGGTACCTACATATCTTAAGGAAAAAGGGAACCTAAATCATTTAGGAACGACTGTGCATTCGGCCCTAAAAGTCCCTTTACTCTCGCAGTCTGAACAAGGTATAGGACTCGAGCCTTGAATCAAATGAAGTCAATACTGATTTGTATATCTAATTTCTTGTATTTCACAGCGCCCAATACCTTCCAGACTAGCTGCTAGTAAAACCCTACTGGTCCTCCTGATCAAAATCAATAATGACAACCTGACCTCGAAATGTATTTCGAGAATTCACCAAGGTAAGTCTTTTCGAGTTCATTCAAAGAAGTATGAGATTAAAACATACCTTGTTTACCCTGCTGAGATTGGACGGAAATGTATGTTTACCGCCGCAGTCTAATGAAGGTCGGATTAATGTCCTTACTTTTAACGATGGGTTGAATAGTTTTATACTTTAATTTACGAGTAAAAAAATCATTCACATGCCCTGTCTTCCTTTTAAATATTGACTGATCTAGCTGTATGATAATAACACAAAGAACTCAGATGTGTTAGTGCCAATACCAATAATAGGTACCTTCTTATGTATATGAGATGGAAAAGGACCTCATTGTCAGTAAAAGCCCCCTGTTCAGTGGTTTGATGAGAAATATGGAACAAATGCTATAAGAATAAGTATAGGTATGTTTTATTTGATATCAATTTTTTTTTACAGAGAGTTTCTTAACCTAAGCTTTATCTAAGCTTCTAAGAAATATAAATAAATAAAGTATCTAAAAAAAAAAAAAAAAAAAAAAAACACCTTGGCTTTTAACGATGGGTTGAATAGTTTTATACTTTAATTTACGAGTAAAAAAATCATTCACATGCCCTGTCTTCCTTTTAAATATTGAAATACATAATTCACCAAAGCTTGATTTCTTATCCCTTTTGGTTTTAATTTCAACGACATCTTATCTTTCAGATTTGTACTGCAGTCGAAGTTTCTACGATCGGAATTTGTTTGTCAAGATCTGTCATCAAACTATTCAAATGTTATCGTTTGAAGAGTTCAAGAAGTATTTCCTACCGTCCCTTATTCTTCTGTCAGGTAAGAACCTTTATAGCTGGTAACTTGGTGTTTGGTAAATCCATATCAACCCTTTACTCTCTAAGAGGAATGTATGAATAATAATAATAATAATAATAATAATATTAATTAACCTAGTTCAATACTTCCTTACCCTCGTCGTTTTCTGCATCCTTCATATCCCCCACAAAAAAAAAAAATAATAATAATAGTAATAATAAATGTGAACGAAATTCCAAGGGGTGGGATGAATGCCTGGGTCATTCTCTTCCGTCCAACTCCTACTATACCGGCTAGATAGTTGTTGCGCTAGAAGTTGGAAAACAAAGCATCCTCTTTCTTCTTCCCTATTCCATTCTATCCTCGTTATTTCAGCGGATCCCGTGGCCAACATTCGCTACAGCGTGTCTAGTCTCCTGGTTCATTCTAGTGTACGTCTCATGTCATGTCCAGAACCAGGACTCACTTCCCGGATTGACCAATGTCTGGGGGAACTCAAAACTGACCCAGATGTGGACGTGAGTGCCAATGTGAACTCCTTGGTAAGTGAAACCTTCTGATGGATTGTAGTATGTCCTCATCAGGTGAAGATAAACCTATCAGCTAAGTCTAAAAAGTCCCATTATGCCAATAGTTCCCATTTAGGTGATAGATGTAGTGTCGAGTACAGGAAATTAAACTGTTGCAATATGAACGTAAGGCCAGCCACTCACCATCAGGTATACCTGACATGAAATAATTACCCTCAGAAAGGAGGTAAAATATCTGTAGCGAATGAAAACTATATCTTACCACCCACCAGTATTATAAAAAGATCACCCAACCTTGATAAGAAAAAAGTGATGTTTCTGAACGATACCTGACATATACACCTGATCAGGTCCGTCTGTCAGGGCTACCTGATACCGGATGAGCACATACACTATCAGGTCTACCTGATAGTGAGTGGTTGGCCTATGAGTGCAAGTGGTGGATTCATGGTGAGAATTTCTATAGAGCAAGGACTTGACATATACACCTGATCAGGTCCGTCTGTCAGGGCTACCTGATACCGGATGACCACATACACTATCAGGTCTACCTGATAGTGAGTGGCTGGCCTATGAGTGCAAGTGGTGGATTCATGGTGAGAATTTCTATAGAGCAAGCAGTCACTTTTCTTTTAATCATTGCATTTATTATTAATTTCCTGTGTTTCCATATTTGCTTTCAGGTAAGTAAATTGAAGGAAAAGCGAGCCAGTGCTTTGTTGAATTTACTCATTGAACCAGCACTGGTTGTTCAAGAAGATCTGGTAGATCAAATCCCACCGAATGATACAATGAGTCCAACCAGTTCAGCTCAACAATCACCAAACCGAGCAGTTATGATTCATCCCTATATGAAAGCCAGCATTGAGAAGGAATTCCTAATAGATGCAGGTATCCCTTTGAATTCTACGCCCATGAGTGAAAACTATAATCAGAATGTCAATAGAGACAGTAGTTCGAGTCTTGGTGGCTCAACTACCGAAGGTGGTGTGGGTGACGGTAAAATCAATGTAACATCTAATATGAACAAGTCGTTTAGTAATATAAATGTGAGCTTAAACAAATCACAAGATGTGTCTGCTACACAAAATAAAGAAAGTAGTGCGAGTAACAATGTTACACATGATAACGGTCATTCATTCGTAAACAACACATTTGATAACAATGGTAACTTCGCACCTCAACTGATAAACCATAAAGGTAACTCTAAATTTGGGATACCAAAGAAAGTTGTTCACCATGAAAATTTATCTAATCAAATAGATAACGATATTTCAACAAATGAGAAACAAGCCCATATGTCTAGATGGGGTACATCTAATGAAGTTGATAATTTAACATCTGTAGATGTCAAAACGATACGAACAAACCCCAATTCAGAAAATCCAGTCTCTGAAGTAAAAAAGTTCTCACAAGCTCCTATTGTATCTGTACGAAAAGTGTCACACGACAGTATAACCAAAGTTGTCAAAGTTTGTCCCTCTCCATCATTTGGTGTTCAACATGGTGAGAGTACAGGACATGTCGTACCAGATCATAATGGGGGTTCTAAGAAGACTTTAGTCATGGTTAGGAGATCCCCCTCATCTGTGAGCAATGAAAGTTTGACTTGTTATCGATCTAATAATAGTGACAATAATGTCATTGAAAACTCTGCCCCACCTCTTCCTATTCGTAAAAATTCATTAGGAACCAGATATAATGGACCAAAACCAAGCGATAGTCCTCTCCCACTATCAAAACTAACTGACAATTTACAGGCAAATGACGTCATCTAATGATAGTGACAATAATGTCATTGAAAACTCTGCCCCACCTCTTCCTATTCGTAAAAATGCATTAGGAACCAGATATAATGGACCAAAACCAAGCGATAGTCCTCTCCCACTATCAAAACTAACTGACAATTTACAGGCAAATGACGTCAGTGATCTTGAAAAAATACCAAAAAATATTAATGAGCTCTACGTTCATAATAGCAACCAAAGTAATAAGCAATATGAAACCAGCAGTAGTACTCTGGAATACCAAATGTTTAAACCAAAGAATAATGTTAAAGAAAATGAACCAAATCGATCAATTGTAAACAATAGTAGTCCTGGGTCAAAATTAAAGTTAGCTTTTATGAGTACATTAAGTCACCATGAAAGTGTAGCCAAACAATATACAGAGTCATCTAGAAAAGACGCTCCTAATGGTAGTCAAACTGTCAGAAGATTTCTTGGGAACTCTTCAAAAGAAACTGTCTGTCCCAAAATAGAACCTGCATTTTCTTCAAAAACTACTGGAGTGAAAAAAAGGGAAGAAATAAGTAGTAAACCTACACAAACTACAAGTCCAGATCTCCAAATAGTATCGAAACCCAAGGATGAACCAAGTACTGAGGGTAAAACCTTGAGAAAACAGCAATCTTTAATCCAACCCAATTTTCATCGCTCATTAGTATCTCCAAAAGATCAAAAAAGAAAGAGTGTCCATATTATGGAATCCTATTATTCATCTCAAAAGAAACTTGCTGAAATTCCAATTCGCCCAATAGATGAAAAAGCTTCGAATGATTTTGTGGACTCAAAGGTCAAGCCTGCACAGCTTGAGTATAAAGAACATCCTGTTCTACCCAACATTATGAACCCAGAAGTTGAAAAACCAAGTTTTGTACCAAGTTTTCAAAACAAGAGAAAAAGCATGTACCAACCTTCTGACCGAGAGAGTCTTCTGACAACGTTTTTCAAAGGTCAAACTCTCAAGTATCAACCCAAAGAAGTAAACGAGCGAAAAAATTCAGCATCTTGTTTAAAAAAAGAAAACAGTTTGATTTCTAATTCAAACATTAGAAGTGAGAGTTCACTTGGTACAGACAAGTCGCTTGCTTCTCAATCACCCATCAATAACACTCTGCCGCGACCTCAAAAGTTGACATATCGAAATCAATCACCCGGTCTGATTTTGAGAAAACCTAAAATTCCTGAACCACCCACCCAAAAAGATGACAATAGACCATTGTCTGAGATGAATGCAAATATTGTGCATTATTCATCTCCTAATCATCAAGCTAATGTTTCAAATCATGCTGTCAGCAGTGTCAAAGACAGCAGTAACTCAAACTCAGCAACAGTTGTAACGTTCACGGACAAAAATATGAAAGAAAACAAGGAGAGTAATTTAGAAGATAATAAACTGATCCCTAATTTAGATAGAACCATGTCTACAGCTCCAGGTAAACTTGTAGAAATAAACTCGGACCAAAATTCAGTTGATAGTAAATACCCCAGTCATGTAACGAGACAGTCCAAAATCAACCATATTGATTTACAAAATAATGAATTCATATTTTACAAAAATAAAAATTGTTCCGATGTTGAGATTGGCCATGTAGATTCTCCTCGTAATAGTTTTATAAATGTTTCGGAACAGGAGGAAATCTCGAAAACACAAAGAGAAGACATTGGTAAAGAAGCTACTTATGCTTCCAAAATAGACATGAGCCACTGTAAGGATAATGATAAAAATATCTCCAGCAAGAATAACGCCAGTCATTTAAATTGTCACGAGCAAACTAACATGATTCCTAAAGAATTGTTCCCACCTATTCCTTCACTCAATGACGAGCAACCATCTTCTAGGGAATCTTGTGGTGATGGTGATATTACTCAGAAAATATTGAACCTAACCACTGAGGTTGAAAGCATTGATTTATATCTTAACTTGGAATCTACTAACACAAGCCCTCTACCACAATGTATTAGCACTATTAGCCCGTTGAAGGTCGACGTCACTGCACCAGAAAATAATTACCCTCAGAAAGGAGGTAAAATATCTATAGCGAATGAAAACTATATCTTACCACCCACCAGTATTATAAAAAGATCACCCAACCTTGATAAGAAAAAAGTGATGTTTCTGAACGATATTGAGGTATAACTGTGAGTGTACATTGCAAATTAATGTTAAAAGTTCCTGGACAAATAGGTACTTTTGAGATGTTGCGTAAAGAGTGTGTGAGTTACTCAATAAAAAAGAACCCTTCAGTCTCCAGTGGGCTACTTGGCTAATAAGTCGTTATCACAAGTCTCAAGGGAACCTCTCTAAGAATTCTTCAGAGTCGTTGACCAATCACAGTGAAGCTGCTTCTGATATGAGCGATAATGGGACGAAAATTCCAGATGTACATACATGTGTTGAGTTTACTTTATTTTTCTCTAGTCTTTTTTACTATGTACAAATTTTCAATGAATTTCTATTCCTTTCTCTTTGCTTCCAGGTAGGCATTTGATTGTTCTTACAGCATACAGATTTTAGTAGGTATTTTTTAAAAGACATTTTATGATTGAATTGAAATTGATAGCGATTATATCGTGGTGTTATATTGGTGCTCCTGTTATACCACTAAGGTGCTTGTTCAATGAATTTACTATTGGAAGAAAAAATATTTTTATACGTAGATAGTATCTATTTTTATGTACTTAATTTATAATTATTTTTTCTTGGTTAAATATTTATTAATATTTTTTGTCTTGAATATGTTTTGTTTTATTCATATTGAATACAGAAAATGTTTTATTTCGTGGAAAACATACGGTTTTTTTTTTTTTTTTTTTTTTTTTTTTTTTTTTTTGTCCTTAAAGTCAAGATATGTATTAGGTAAGTACTTACCTACCTAAGTTTATTGGGTAGTTATTAGGTAGGTACGTACCTACTTTCTATTATAAAAGCTTGTAACTTATGATATCCATCAGCGACCAGTCTATTTTAAAGAAGTAACCTCTGTTACGTGCGACCAGTCTATTTTAAAGCGACCATTCATCAGCGACCAGTCTATTTTAAAGAAGTAACCTCTGTTACGTGTAGCTGTAGCCCCCGCTTGATAGAATTGTACCTTGTTTATCCTGCTGGGATAGGATTGAAAAGTCGCTTTACTCTCCCAGTCTAAACAAGGTCTTACAGGGGTCGGTCTAATTCTAACTAATAAATCAAGTATGTATGTAATTTATTTATTGTGTAATCTTATGTCATTTATTCATCAGTGACCAGTCTATTTTAAAGAAGTAACCTCTGTTACGTGTAGCTGTAGCCCCTGCTTAATAGAATTGTACCTTGTTTATCCTGCTGGGATAGGATTGAAAAGTCGCTTTACTCTCGCAGTCTAAACAAGGTCTTACAGGGGTCGGTCTAATTCTAACTAATAAATCAAGTATGTATGTAATTTATTTATTGTGTAATCTTATGTCATAGATAGTTAATTTTCTCGCCGCTTCGCTCAGTGATGTTTGGCCAAATTCTTGGGTACCTTCATACAGCCACAACCCCAGTTGCAACTATTGAAATCATCAAGCTCGGGCCACTTGCATCCATTGTTGTCGTAGTAGGTCAAAGCCAAATCATGAGCGTTCAAACCATTCCTACCCAGAACATCGAGGACATTCTTCATGGTTGCTTCCTTGCCGGGATTCTTGGATTTGGTATACAGTAAAATCAGTGGCTGAGAATCTGTAAGGAGATAGGAGAAATAAAATACATAAGAAGCCCAAATCCTAAAGCCAGCCACTAGTGAGTGGCTGACCGACAGGTAGACCTGATCAGGTCTACCGGGTAGACCTGTTGGACTCTTATACCGGTTTTCCCTATGCAATGAAGACTGGTTGGAGTGACTAGGTATTTGATATTCAGGCAACTTACGCTTTTCACAGTCGTAAAATATATGAATGTTTCCGTCAGTAGCAATTAGTTTCTTTGATGACAGAGTTAAGTTGAACGGTTCAAACGTGGCATCTAGGTAGACCTGATCAGGTCTACCTGATAGTGTGTGTGTGCTCATCAGGTAGACCTGACAGACGGACCTTTTCAGCCGTCCTGTCAGGTCTACCTGATAGTGAATGGCTGCCCTAACGAAGGTACTACTTATGTGGCATCTGTAAAAAAAAAAAAATCAAGTCCATTGAAGATGTGAGTGAGTGATTATAGCAAAGAACTACTCTTTCGAGTGGACTTCTAGGTCAATAAGTCAGATCCTAAACATGTAACTCACTAGCCAACCTAACCACCCAGTGACTTACTTTTCGGTATCTTCGAAGGGTGTAGCAAGGTAAGTTTGGAATCGAACACTCTCGTTGAATACTCTTGAGCTCGTGCGCATTGCTGATAAGTGAATTTCCTTTCCGTCCAATGAAAAATAATGCCTTGCTTCTTCCTGCGAAAAAATAATAAATTTCGCCTTTAAGTGATGATGATGATCAGTGGCGTAGCGTTCATGTAGGGCGTGTATGGCGGCCATACACTCAAAAATTCCACTCAAATACCCTTAAATATTGACTTTAAATTTCTGAACGACCAAGTTGTCACACCAGAGGAATGTCAACGGCTTAGTTTGAGTTTTGAACGAGAGTTGATTGAATTGAATTCGAAAATTGAAGAAATAAACGAAGAAATTCGAATTGAAACTTTGAATTTGCAACAAGCAAAAAATAAAAACTCGAGAAATATTTCAAACAATAATATTTTGTCTTCTAAACAATATGATTCTTGCAATTTGATAAACGATCCAGTAAACCAAAATCTTACTTTATTACACGAGTCAAACGCTTTTTTACAAGATTCGAAGCTCAATTCTGTTGATGAAAAGTACACTCCAATTGATACAAGTGTTTATGAAAATAATACTGACAATAACGCTGGTTGTATCGCTGACAAAGTTCCGAGTAAATTTGTAGATATGAAGGTACCCAGCACACCACCCCTACTTGATAATATTAATGAAAACCAACTACTTGAAGTGTCGAAACAACAATCTGAAAATAAACCACCTCCCATCAAGCCTAGGGTCCCTCCTAAAACTCAAGTGATGAACCAAACCATTAAGAATGATACAAGTCCGCCGACATATCCGGGTGAAAAACTTGACACAGATAATGAGGGTCAAGTAGCAAAAGCTGATCAGGAAAAAACAACAAGTGACATCAATGTCAACCGAGTATTCAAAGAAAGTAAACTATTAAAGAGGCATGCGTACAGAAGAAGTTATGATGAGCGAATTAGTAAAATCGACTTCCCTGGATTTAGTAAGAGAAATGACATTTCTGATGAAAATAACTTCAATAAACACTCGGCACATCGCAGAAGCTTTGACGACAAAAACTATCCTATCTCTGGTTCAAATGAAAATTTAGTGACAAATCTGCCTCCCAAAGTACCTTTAGTTGCTACTTCCGGAACAAGTGCCATAAGCTCTGGACTCAAAAAAGTTTCGAACTACCAAATATTTTCGGATAGAAGAAAAAACATTTTAGAAAATAAGTCGTTCACTGTAAGAATTGGCTCACGAAACGCACAGCAAAGTAATTCGAAACGGAGGGACATTTCCCCTTCATTGAGTGGTAGTTACAATAGTAGTACATCACAAGTGCAACAGGAAAATATTCAGCTAAAAACTGAACCTGAAAGCGCAAGTCATAACATGCCAGTATTACAGAGAATTATACCTGAGGAGAAAATTGAGCCAAGACCCACGACTAATGAATACAACACTTATGAACCTAATGTCAACAAAGTTACTACCATGTTGAGTAAACCAAGAGTGCCTGTCTCTCCTTTGAAATATTCTTCTGCTGCTACCAAGAAATCAATTTCAACAGGACATGGTGAAATGAAAACGAAACCTACTGACTTAGAATCAATCCCTCAAGTAGAAACTCGCTACAGTAGAAATGAAAGTAGTGAGCTACCATGTTGAGTAAACCAAGAGTGCCTGTCTCTCCTTTGAAATATTCTTCTGCTGCTACCAAGAAATCAATTTCATCAGGACATGGTGAAATGAAAACGAAACCTACTGACTTAGAATCAATCCCTCAAGTAGAAACTCGCTACAGTAGAAATGAAAGTAGTGATCAAGTTGTTACCTTGAGATCCCGTTCCATATCACCTCAGACCATTGTCGAAAACAATGCACAGAATCAAATCAACAGTAAACTTTCAAACCAAAGTAAAAACTCGGAAGTGAGTTGTAGAAGACCAATGTCCAAAATGCAAACACCCCGAAGTATTTCTCAAATCATCGAATCAAAAGCCATTGTCGAAAACAATGCACAGAATCAAATCAACAGTAAACTTTCAACCCAAAGTAAAAACTCGGAAGTGAGTTGTAGAAGACCAATGTCCAAAATGCAAACACCCCGAAGTATTTCTCAAATCATCGAATCAAAAATTCCTGGTCTCAGTGAAGATAGTACTCCTCCTACTAGAGAAAAGTCAATAGCTGAAACTTCTGGAGATCTACATATACAAAATACATCAAACATGTCTCCAATGAAATCTCGTTTTGTATGCAAGAGTCCGTCACCTTCGAAAATGATTCAACAACCTCGATATGAATCTACCTTGGAAACTAATCAACAAACTGCACTTGTCAAAAAATCAATACCAACTCCTCCCAGAGTTGATAATTTAACATCTGTAGATGTCAAAACGATACGAACAAACCCCAATTCAGAAAATCCAGTCTCTGAAGTAAAAAAGTTCTCACAAGCTCCTATTGTATCTGTACGAAAAGTGTCACACGACAGTATAACCAAAGTTGTCAAAGTTTGTCCCTCTCCATCATTTGGTGTTCAACATGGTGAGAGTACAGGACAAGTCGTGCCAGATCATAATGGGGGTTCTAAGAAGACTTTAGTCATGGTTAGGAGATCCCCCTCATCTGTGAGCAATGAAAGTTTGACTTATCACAAGTCTCATGGGAACCTCTCTAAGAATTCTTCAGAGTCGTTGACCAATCACAGTGAAGCTGCTTCTGATATGAGCGATAATGGGACGAAAATTCCAGGAAAGAAAAATTTCAAAGGGAGTAAATTCTCTTGTCTACGGTCGGATCAAGAAAGTTTCTACAAGAATTGTCACATTAGTTCAGATGAGAGACCTCGGTCATGTATTATACCCAACGGTATTCACATACCTGATAAGAATAATGCTGATCTGAAGGCAATATCTGAGGAGAATCTGCAACATAACAATAGAAGAGCTGCTAGTGCAGGGACTATACCTTGTAATGGAGGAGGAAGTAAGCTACCTCGCCGCTCTATCAAGTTTTGATCAAGAAAATTGTCCAGACTACTGTTCGAGGCTTTATAGGGATCATTAGAAACCACATCTATGGACTAAGTCATTGAATTCTTACAGAAAGTTTAAAATAATATTCTAACTTAAATAAGTATTCTCCCTTCTTGTACCCCTCTCAATATCTTCAGGTCAAATTCATTTGGTATCCTTTGTCCATGAGGCAACCTGCTGTTGAGCAGGAAGGTGGCTGTTTAAGCATTTCTCTCACGAGTTTCTTTACTACGTGGTTTGACCATACAGTAAGTTGTCGTATTTTAATAGACAGAATGCATTTCAGCCCTCAAGCATTTCTCTCACGAGTTTCTTTACTACGTGGTTTGACCATACAGTAAGTTGTCGTATTTTAATAGACAGAATGCATTTCAGCCCTCATTTAAATTGAGCTACCTTTTACATTGAAAACTTGAAAGGACAATAATCATTCTCGTTCTTCCTATATTTTTTTATGTGTGCAATATTTTCCAGTATTCAATGTTTACTTTCTATCTTTATTTTATTAATCAGATGGGCGGGTAGATCCTCGCAGCCAATGTACATATATTATGTAGGGCGCATTACTTTTTTTAAACTATTTCATTATATCTTTGAAATTTTGTTACGGATTTTTATGTTCTTTGTTATTATTTCATACGTTATTTAAATTGAGCTACCTTTTACATTGAAAACTTGAAAGGACAATAATCATTCTCGTTCTTCCTATATTTTTTATGTGTGCAATATTTTCCAGTATTCAATGTTTAATTTCTATCTTTATTTTATTAATCAGATGGGCGGGTAGATCCTCGCAGCCAATGTACATATATTATATAGGGCGCATTACTTTTTTTAAACTATTTCATTATATCTTTGAAATTTTGTTACGGATTTTTATGTTCTTTGTTATTATTTCATACGTGGAATAGTAAGAGTTTTTATTGTAGTGTAGAGATACAGGTACCTACGAGTATAACATTAATTTATTATTGAGTTTGAACCAATTATAACCAACGAGGCCATTTTTTATTTATTTTAATTAAGTATTATTATTTTTTATTATTATATTTTTTCCTGTTTGAATTATTTATTTACCAAATACTATTGAATTGAAACAGTAGGTATTATTTTGTCATTAACAAGAATTGAACCCTGTTATCTGTAGTAGCATAAAGTTTGCCTCCGCCACAGTTGAAAAAAAAGCTAAACAAAGTTGGGTATGAAGATTATCCTGAACGGATAATGTTCGTACTCGGAACGGCTGGCTTTCTCCTATCGAGTCTTCCTTCTCTCTTCGATTTCGGGACGATAAGACCTTAGAAGTTACTGTTTCCTCTATGAAAGCTCTTTAAAAAAATATATAGCAACTGGCGCCAAACTTACCCGTTTTGGATTCATAATGAGTTCCTCTCGGGTAACCTTTATCACTGTAACGTAACGTAGCTTCGTAATCTACGTTAGCTTTGTAATAGACTAACTTGTTGTCAGTCACTTTCTGCGAGTAAAATCACATGGGATTAACTATTCACTTGCTTATTTGGTAACGGTTCACGAATAAAAGGGAAATTTGTCGACACAGAGAGTATCGAACCCGCAACTTCTCAACTGTAAGTCAGAGAGTGCTAAAAGTAGCACCATTCGATTCCGCGTGAAAAATCAATGGGATTGACTATTCACTTGCTTATTTGGTAACGGTTCACGAATAAAAGGGAAATTTGTCGACACAGGGAAGTATCGAGTATCGAACCCGAAACTTCTCAACCGTAAGTCAGACAGTAATAAAAGTAGCACCATTCGATTCGGCGTGAAAAATCACATTGATTAGAATAACATCCGAATCTAAGTCAGAGAGTGCTAAAAGTAGCACCATTCGATTCCGCGTGAAAAATCACACGGGATCAACTATTAACTTGCTTATTTGGTAACGGTTCACAAATAAAAGGGAAATTTGTTGACACAGGGGAGTATCGAACCCGCAACTTCTCAACTGTAAGTCGCACAAGGTAAAACTCTGTACCTACCTATAACATAACCCATTTGCAATACCATGTAGGAGGTAGGTATTTCAAATGCCATGTGTTGAGATGGAGAGAGATAAATATATGCCATATGGAAAAATCTGGTGTGAACATCACACGACTTTCTATTACATTAAGTCGGACAGTTCTAAAAGTTTCACCATTCGATTCCGCGTAAAAAATCACATTGGATCAACTATTCACTTGCTTATTTGGTAACGGTTCACAAATAAAAGGGAAATTTGTTGACACAGGGGAGTATCG
>NW_007377580.1:20128-52652 GCF_000475195.1 Diaphorina citri
TGATAGTGTGTATGTGCTCATCAGGTATCAGGTAGACCTGACAGACGGACCTTTTCAGCCGTCCTGTCAGGTCTACCTGATAGTGAATGGCTGCCCTAACGAAGGTACTACTTACTTTCACAAATGTCGTTGGTGTCTTCACAGATTAGATGTATTCTGTAGCTTTTATTATCATCCGTATCAAGAAGAGTGTATTTGTAAAAGTCTCCAACTGTAAATAAAATGAAACAGTAGGTATTATTTTGTCATGAACAAGAATTGAAGCCCTGTTATCTGTAGTAGCATAAAGTTTGCCTCCGCCACAGTTGAAAAAAAAAGCTAAACAAAGTTGGGTATGAAGATTATCCTGAACGGATAATGTTCGTACTCGGAACGGCTGGTTTTCTCCTATCGAGTCTTCCTTCTCTCTTCGATTTCGGGACGATAAGACCTTGGAAGTTACTGTTTCCTCTATCAAAGCTCTTTAAAAAAAAGCAACTGGCGCCAAACTTACCCGTTTTGGATTCATAATGAGTTCCTCTCGGGTAGCCTTTATCACTGTAACGTAACGTAGCTTCGTAATCTACGTTAGCTTTGTAATAGACTAACTTGTTGTCAGTCACTTTCTGCGAGTAAATGATATCTTTCTCGTTAAACCTAAGAATGATTGAAATTTGATCTATACATTCCTAAATCAAGAGACCATTTGTGTCATTTATATATTATTATTTTACGAATGGGTTACTTTTACTTATCCATCCTCTCTACTCGAAATCCGGTCCAGTGCCGTCATACACGTTCAGTTTTGCCCTTATTATTTTACGAATGGGTTACTTTTACTTATCCATCCTCTCTACTCGAAATCCGGTCCAGTGCCGTCATACACGTTCAGTTTTGCCTAACGATGGTGATCTTATGCCTGTCGTGCAAAACTGAAATTACATATGTGGCCGGCGCAGCGGAAATCTTCGATAAATTTTATTGGATAGGTAAGTAGGTATTTACTTACTGGGTTCGACGGAGTCTCACATGGTTTTACCCCATTGCATTTGTGGAAATCAAAATCACCCTCTACCACTTGGGCCACAACCAAGAGAAGAGCTACAAAAGTTAGACTTAGCAGGGTCGCCATTCTGGAACGTTTGACACGCGAATGAAAATCTGGATTTGAAACTCAAATCGGTGAAATTCTCGAAATTGTACTTCCTCTCATCTGAAATAGGAGAGCACTGCATTTTTTGTCGCTCTGATGATAAGAACTGATAGTAAATTATAGGTAAGGTAAGTGTACCATTTATTCGCCCACCTAAAAAACGTACCATTTATTGGCCCACCTGTACCATACGCGATAGTAAATATTATAGGTAAGTTCTAAGTTGTTGAAAAGGAAAAAGCAGTGAGTTGAAATCGATTCAAATCCCGATTGGCTGTCACAATAAATCAAGCTTGAGCAAATATTTACTTACTGACACTATTTTTGCCAGAACACCAGTAGGTTACGTACATCTGGAAAAGTAATTAACCATAATATGTATTTTGACGGTAGGGCACCTCGTATCAGGGCCGTATTTAGGGGCCCCCCCTCCCCCTCGAGCTTCATTTTTCTCCTTTACTGTACGTCAAGGTCCGAAAATTTGGGGTCCAGGGGACCCGGCCACCCCTATAGGTAAGTTCTAAGTTGTTGAAAAGGAAAAAGCAGTGAGTTGAAATCGATTCAAATTCCGATTGGCTGTCACAATAAATCAAGCTTGAGCAAATATTTACTTACTGACACTATTTTTGCCAGAACACCAGTAGGTTACGTACTGGAAAAGTAATTAACCATAATATGTATTTTGACGATAGGGCACCTCGTATCAGGGCCGTATGGGCCCCCCCTCCCCCTCGAGCTTCATTTTTCTCCTTTACTGTACGTCAAGGTCCGAAAATTTGGGGTCCAGGGGACCCGGCCACCCCCCTTACGAGCTTCATTTTCCACTTGTACTGTGGGCCAGACTCCGAAAATTTGGGAGCATCCACCCCCCCCCTCGACAAAATCCTGGATACGGCCCTGCCTCGTATTGTTTTTTTATATTGTTTTTTACGAGATTTTCCAGTGTAGATCTACCTACTCATATAGATTCATGCAGGTTTTTCGTTGCGAAGCACTGGAAAACCACCAGTGTACATTATTTATGTTACCTACCTAACCATTCCATGCCAACCGTGTTATTGACAGCCTGACACATGATTTAGTAATTTGTTTTTGACATTTTTGATTCAAAGTGCCTATGTACAATGTACAATAGAATAAACAACATTTGGTTGCTCAAATATTCAAAATAATAATATTGCCTGACGTATAGATAGATACATAAATATACAATAGTATACATACTCGTACTACACCTTTTTCTCTTTTGTTTAGAAACTACCTAGATGTTTGCCCATTAAATTTTCGAGAATCGAATCTGGTACATGTAGGTACACCATAGGTAAGTCTGGTCTAAACATCGGTTTGGTTCCTTCTAGATTCTAGACTCATTTGGTTTTTAATTTAGCCAGCTCTTTGAATTCTGTGACATTCGGATAAGAACACTTGCTATCCCGGTTGATGATATACCACTGGAACTTATCTGATGGTAAGCTAGTTGTTCGTAAGAGTGCTTCTACAGCTTTCGTTGTGTTTTCCATTGCAGACTTGGCCACCAGTTTCGTTGTGTACACCATAAGGTGAGGGTTGCCTGGAAATATAAGTCGAGATCTAGAGTCTATAAGAGGTCTATGTTAAAAGTTTATTTCTAAGAGGTTTGATAGAGAGAACTGTAACTGCTAAGGTCTTATCCCACCGAAATCTAAGAGAGACAAAAGACAGGATAGTAGAAAGCCAGCATTTCCTAGAACGAATATTATCTATTTGGTATAAAATCCGCCCCGGGCGGGAATCGAACCCGCGATCTAACGCTTACAAGACGCGCACCCTCCAAGCTAACTCGGCTGGCCATTAAATCCTTTAAAGGGATCTTAAACTGTTTAATGGACTCTTACACTCTTATACCGGTTTTCCCTATGCAATGAAGACTGGTTGGAGTGACTAGGTATTTGATATTCAGGCAACTTACGCTTTTCACAGTCGTAAAATATATGAATGTTTCCGTCAGTAGCAATTAGTTTCTTTGATGACAGAGTTAAGTTGAACGGTTCAAACGTGGCATCTGTAAAAAATCAAGTCCATTGAAGATGTGAGTGAGTGATTAAGAAAGAACTACTCTTTCGAGTGGACTTCTAGGTCAATAAGTCAGATCCTAAACATGTAACTCACTAGCCAACCTAACCACCCAGTGACTTACTTTTCGGTATCTTCGAAGGGTGTTGCAAGGTAAGTTTGGAATCGAACACTCTCGTTGAATACTCTTGAGCTCGTGCGCATTGTTGATAAGTGAATTTCCTTTCCGTCCAATGAAAAATAATGCCTTGCTTCTTCCTGCGAAAAAATAATAAATTTTGCCTTTAAGTGATAATAATAATAGTAATAATAGTGCTTATTTATACTGCTCGCATAGGACTGAAAAGTCCCTTTACTCCAGCAGTAGGCTACTACTATTATTGTGGTCAGATTCTCAAATTATATTGAGGATAAAATTCCATACCTCGGCTGGGATTGAACCCACGCCCTCCTGTTAACCAGGCGAGCGCCTTGACAACTACACCAGACTCAAGGAGACAATTTTTAACTTGGCTTGGTCATGCCAGCTTGGTTACCTTGGAAAGTTGCGCGCCTGCTTTAAAGCACTAGGTCTTGGGTTTGATTAGTACAAGATGGTTTTTGTGTGCCATTTTTTCCTGTCCAATGAGGTTCTACATTTTGACTCGATTGTGGCACTGTGTCTACTTTTGGACTAACTTGAAGATTTGGACTCGGCTGAATTGAATGGACTTTAGAAGCAGATTATTGTGGTCAAATTCTCAAATTATAGTGAGGATAAAATTCCATACCTCGGCTGGGATTGAACCTACGCCCTCCTATTTACCAGTCGAGCGCCTTGACAACTACACCAGACTCAAGGAAACAATTTTTAACTTGGCTTGGTCATGCCAGCTTGGTTACCTTGGAAAGTTGCGCGCCTGCTTTAAAGCACTAGGTCTTGGGTTTGATTTCCGCCCGGGCGAAATTTAAAATAGATAAGAATTGTTCTCGGAACGGGTGGCTCTCTCTTACCCTGTCCTCCTTCTCTCATCGATTTCGGGACGAAAACAATTCCCTCTAAATTGGTAAATTGATACTTCAGTTAAAAACAGACTACTATCACGTCACGTGAGCTCACGTAGATGATATAAAATTACTTACGATTGGTCGTAAAAGTATTGGTATCCTTTGGTCCCAGAAACGTTTGATTCAGAGTAGAAAACTACAGAGCAGGAGCAGGCACCTGTGTTGGCTGTAACTTTAGAAAGAAATCTAGTCAGTCAAGTTGGTCTGTAAGTTAGACTTTATCTCAATCAGAAAAAGAGATTGAAAAGTGAAAAGTAAATTGAAGCTTTAACACAGTGAACCAATACGAAACTTGGTCTCAGATTTTTCATTTCAGTTCAGTGGTAATGTATTGAGGTTTTACTGAGTGCTCTTAGAGGGGACTTATTGCTTAAAAATAAGAACAAAAAATAAAAAGGTCATGTATATTAAGTAGTTATTATTTAGAACGGTTCCCACTTCTTACCTATGCTGTTGCATTCCTGTTCACTGGAATGAGGTTCCAAATTGTTGAGGGAAACTCGGTGTAAGTAAAGCATCATGTCCTTCTCTGTCAGTCCCAGAAACGTTTGATTCAGAGTAGAAAACTACAGTGCAGGAGCAGTCACCTGAGTTGGCTGTAACTTTAGAAAGAAAACTAGTCAGTCAAGTTGGTCTGTAAGTTAGACTTTATCTCAATCGGAAAAAGAGACTGAAAAGTGAAAAGTAAATTGAAGCTTTAACACAGTGAACCACTGATCCAATACGAAACTTGGTCTCAGAATTATTTTTCATTTCAGTTCAGTGGTAATGTATTGAGGTTTTACTGAGTGCTCCCAGAGGGGACTTATTGCTTAAAAATAAGAATAAAAAATAAAAAGGTCATGTATATTAAGTAGTTATTTTTTAGAACGGTTCCTATTTCTTACTTATGCTGTTGCATTCCTGTTCACTGGAATGAGGTTCCAAATTGTTGAGGGAAACTCGGTGTAAGTAAAGCATCATGTCCTTCTCTGTCAAAATTGATGTATGACTATAAGTGTACATTGCAAATTAATGTTAAAAGTTCCTGGATAAATACTTTCGAGATGTTGCGTAAAGAGTGTGTGAGTTACTTAATAAAAAAGAACCCTTCAGTCTCCAGTGGGCTACTTGGCTAATAAGTCAGATCTGAACTCCCTATTCCCTATACCTAAGGTGTTAAGCTCAGATAAAAATAGGTAAATACGTTCAAAGACATGCCTAGAGGTATACGTATACCCAACCCTATTCTATTTTAGAAAGTGGTTCGATACCTCAACAACAGGACTCTGCAAAGCAGCAGCCAATAAAGTCATGATTGCCAGAATGATTTGCCAACATTCGTTAATGGATAGGCACTAGAAGAAGAAGATTCTAGAATCTAGAGGGTACTAGAGGTATAACCCTATTCTAATCTAGAAGGTACTTACTGAGTGTTGGAAGCCATGGTGTATCCCACGTACAAGTTCTCATCACCACTTGCGTAGTAAGTTGCTAGACAGCCACAGTCATTGCAATTCTCTAAAATAAAAGTGGTTTATATTAATAATTAATTAATTATCTATATTATTGTTAAAGTTCACACAAAAGCTTACAAATTTTACAAGCAGAATCATCGCTTAGGCAATCTCTGACATCATAAATCATAAGAGCTTTTGAATTCATGATAATAGAAAATTTGTTTGAGAATATAATCATGGGATTTGTAGGTAAGCACTAATCACACTTACTGAAAATGCCACAGTTGTTGTTCTTGAAGAAGTTCTTCCTGTTTTTCTCGCCAGCTCTTGATGCCCAAGATAGATACCATAAACCTGTAGCCTAGAATAGGTATACAAAAAATCTGGTGTGAACATCACACGACTTTCTATTACATTTGAGTATCGAACCCGCAACTTCTCAACTCTAAGTCAGAGAGTGCTTGCCTAGAATAGGTATACAAAAAATATATTTTGATATCTTTCTCGTTAAACCTAAGAATGATTGAAATTTGATCTATACATTCCTAAATCAAGAGACCATTTGTGTCGACTTCAGACAACACGTCGAATACTGAATAGGGTATGATGCTCTTAGCTGTCGGTTGATATGTGGTGTAGATACGAACGTCTGGGTCTCCTGAAATCAAGATAATATTTACATATGTATGAGCTACGAAATAGCAGCTCGTATGCTTGTGAAAACGATATCAACATTCAATTTTGGTCATGGTTGATACATATTTATTATATTTCCATCTAAATTCATTGTTGAAATAATGTTGGGAAAAAGAATGGAAACTCATCTTTTTTTTTTTTTCTTTCTTCTTTTTTCCCCTTTTCTCTCTTTTTTTACAACTAATTTTTTAGGCTGTATTTTTATGTATTGAGATTTAGACAAGGTTTCATAATCTCAATACATTATGTATTGAAATTCAAAATTCGTTATGTACCTATCTATATTATATGAAATAAAGAGATGTTAATGTAAAAAAAAAATAATTATCTATAAAAATAAAATTTTATTTTTGTCTGTGCATTGCTTAGAATTGTCGATAAAGTATTGGAAAAATGTCTGTCGCTTTGAAGCAGGTACGTACAATTTATACTGTACACATATATTATGTCTGTTACGCTGATAATAATAATAATAATAATAATAATAATAATAATAATGTTAATGTTGATACCAACTTCAGATAACACGTCGAATACTGAATAGGGTATGATGCTCTTAGCTGTCGGTTGATATGTGGTGTAGATACGTATCTCCCTACTCAAATGCCCTTAGGAGCCTGAGTGCACAAAGCCCAAAAAACTTCTACTTCTACTGGAAACTGAATCCCCAAACCCAACTTTACTCTAAGGTAAGAAGAGAAAATTCAAAATAATTATATGAAAATGGAACAACATATCTCCCTACTCAAATGCCCTTAGGAGCCTGAGTGCACAAAGCCCAAAAAACTTCTACTGGAAACTGAATCCCCAAACCCAACTTTACTCTAAGGTAAGAAGAGAAAATTCAAAATAATTATATGAAAATGGAACAACATTGAATATTATTTATTTAACTATGTATCAAACGATATAGGTAATTATTATTATTTTCTAATGAAGTACAATATTATATGTTACCTACCTATCGAATTAATGGAAGAAACCTTAATTTAAACATCAGTAAGGAAAGATAAAATTGAGATCAAATCCATTGGGATTTCATCTCAGTTCTGGGTTCCTCGCGGGGTTCAAAGTTTCGGTATCTTAGTAGTTGATTAGCTTTTTTAGTTCACGTTGTTGTTTCTGGTACTCCTCTGATTTCTTTGACTTTTCGTTGTCATCTTTGGAGAGATTATTGCTTTCGGATTTCTTGCCATCTCCATCATATTTCTTATGGTGAGTGAAGTTCACTTTGCTGTTTTCTTCATTCTCTTCTGTGATCTTTTTTGATTCTGAATCTTCTTTTATCTTTAGTTTCTTGAGTAGTCCGCGGTCACCCTCAGATTGACTATTTCCTTGTCCCGCTTGCGATTTGGCATATGCATCTGCCTCTTGAGATTTGGCATTTGCCTGTGCTTCTTGAGATTTGGCATTTGCCTGTGCTTCTTGAGATTTGGCATTTGCCTGTGCCTCTTGAGATTTGGCTTGTCTGTTTTCCTCCTGAGACCTACCTAGGTAACTCTATAACTCTCACATGTAAAAAGAAGAAGAAAAAAACTTACTTGATGAGCAGTCATAGAACACAACTTCAGTCGAAGTCCAGGACAAAACTTTCAGGCTGTTTGAATATTTATCAACTGGAAAAAAGAAAAGAGTTCTGCATTAGTGATCTTCAAGAGTTTGACAATAAATTAGGTAACCAATCTGATTGGAGTCCTACCCATCACCTATCATAATAGCAAATTTTACTTTACTATTCCTAGTAAGTTCGAAGTGAGATAAATATAAAAATAAATGTCCTCGTAGATTTTACCTTATAGCAAAAAAAAACTCACTTTTTACAGCGGTTGCATTATTTCTGGTCCACACCGATCCATGAGAATAGGGAGAACCTAGAATTTACAAACATGCTCACTTTTTACAGCGGTTGCATTATTTCTGGTCCACACCGATCCATGAGAATAGGGAGAACCTAGAATTTACAAACATGAAAATACATACAACAATAGTAAACAATTAAGAGAATCCGAATAAAGAGCTCGGAATAAATACGTTAGTAGTGGATGTGCCTGAAACACTTGAAAGTCTTAAAAACAGTTAAAACACAATTTTGTATGAACGCCCGGTAACTACATTAAAGTATGCAATGTGCTGAACACAATTAGTGGATGTGTCTTATCACCTCAGTCTCAAACTTAAATACATTTTGTATGAATGCCTAGTCACTACCTACATGAAGTATGCAATGGAGTTAACGATTTATCGGTATTATTTAAATCGATTTATCTCGGTATCTAGAAGTCGTAGAAGAAAAAGAAAAATTCCGTTGGTCAGCGCGACTGATATAGTGGATGTGTCTTATCACCTCAGTCTCAAACTTAAATACATTTTGTATGAATGCCTAGTCACTACCTACATGAAGTATGCAATGTGCTAAACATGATTAATGGATGTCGCCACATTGCATTAATTATATCAATACAAAATCATTAAATCATCTTACGATGTTTGGTTGTGCTTCCATATTGATAATCTGTGGTGTAGTGACATTTCAAATGATAATCTGCCGAGTTGGTCCATGTTCTGGTAAATCGATATAAATCTCCAACTCCTTGCCTGGAAAATGGTAAAATTAGTAGGTATTCTAAATGTAAACAGATTAAACAGTGTTTTGTTTAGACTTTCGGTTTAGAACAAGATAGGCGAATTCCAAAAACCTGTGGATGTCGCCACATTGCATTAATTATATCAATACAAAATCATTAATTCATCTTACGATGTTTGGTTGTGCTTCCATATTGATAATCTGTGGTGTAGTGACATTTCAAATGATAATCTGCCGAGTTGGTCCATGTTCTGGTAAATCGATATAAATCTCCAACTCCTTGCCTGGAAAATGGTATTTTTTTTTTTTTTATTACCATTTATTACATTAGTAGGTATTCTAAATGTAAACAGATTAAACAGTGTTTTGTTTAGACTTTCGGTTTAGAACAAGATAGGCGAATTCCAAAAACCTTCTGGTCAAGCTATTAGAAATCAGACCATTAAAAAGTCTCGCGATTTTTATGGACAAAGGTAACAGAGTATCTGAGTGGGTAGAGTAAGACGAAACAATGCTGGTATACAATGTGTTAAGTTTCGCAATGAAAGATCCTTGATAATGAAGGTAATGTATTGGTATGTCAGAAATTAAAATTACGTTCATTTGATGGGGTGTAATCCAGATCATTAATTAATAATTATGTATTGTGTAGATTGCGTTGGCAAGAAAGCTATAAACTTACTTTTTGTTGACAGAAAATGTGAATCCTTCCTGAGTTTCCACGTTGTTCCTGTCGTATCCAGTTACATCGTAGCCAATACAGGAACAGTCCAGGATTCTTCCTGGAAATTTATTACGTTACGTACATAGGTAGGTACCTACTAAAGTTTACGTTTTTTTTTTTACATTAAAATTTCTTCTTATTTTTATTACATGATATTATTAGGGAGTCCTTTTTTTATTGAACGTTATTTACAGAGGGAAACTATAACAATCAGAATCCTTGTCCCTCTAATTAGGGAGTCCACTATGCAATTACATACACCTATATCACTCTGGCTAACAGTAGGTAAATAGAACTTACCTCCTCTACACAAAGAATTGCTTCTAGGGAGTACACTATGCAATTACATACACCTACATATATCACTCTGGCTAACAGTAGGTAAATAGAACTTACCTCCTCTACACAAAGAATTGCTGAGGAAAGATGCTTTGGCCGAACCTTGTACTGTACTCCATGCATAATACAACCGAGTGCCTGGTGCTGGCTGTAAAAAAGGTAATTTCTCTATTTCTTAAATATGTGGATGGAAGGAGTTTGTTAATATGTAGCTCCAGCTTTAGGCCACAAAAAAGAACGTAAGAAGTAAATCCAACTTGATCTTTTCCATCTGAGAAATAAGAGATCTAACTACCTACATATTCATGTTCATACCTAGCATGTAGTACAAATCTTCTATGTATGTAAAGCATAACTTAACTCACCCTAAAGCTTGAAATGCCTGGTACATATTCATGTTCATACCTAGCATGTAGTACAAATCTTCTATGTATGTAAAGCATAACTTAACTCACCCTAAAGCTTGAAATGCCTGGTGGTTTCAGCGGGCACTCCTTCTTAGCACTTTTTGAAAAGAAAAAACCGGAACTGGGTTGAAGTGCTGCTCCAAAAAGGGCAATAACTAAGAGAAAGTAGCTCATCTTGCCCGTAAGTACAAATGACTAGTATATTGTAGGGCAAAGTCTACCTGTATTTATAGGGATAGAAATATTTAGTCGTGACTAGTGATTAACTTGTCGTGCTATGGGGGGAGACACGACCATTTTTATTACGCAGTACATATTTTGGCAATATTTTGAGAAATTCACGAAAATATCATAGAATATTTCATTTTATGATATCTGGAAACTTACCAACCTGATAATATTATTGTAATAGTTTTACTCCTGAATATTATGCACGATTTGGTAGGTATAGATAGTCTGTATAAGCATTGACGACAATGTTTCCCCAATGGTTTTTTGTTTGGTAGGGATTTAGCGTCACTATACAACTGCCTTCTCTGTCTGAAACAAAACAAAATTGTACAATTTTTAACAAAATTGTACAATTTTTATCTGCTCTTCCTCCTCTTCTTCTTCTTCTTTTTCTTACTTCTTCTTCTCCTCCTTCTTCTCGTTCTCCTTTTTTTTTTTACAAAATCTGTGTGCTATACATATTATACCTATGCACTGCCTACTTGAACAGAGATTTCCCCCTTCAAAATTAAATTTATTTTATATGGGTGTAACACTTTTTACAATAATTACGTGTAAAGTTGTCAGATTCTTACTTCGAGTGCCTGTATTCCGATGGGGGCCTCATGACACGTCTTACAATCACACGTCGTGTTTAGTACAACTCCATCACATCCATAGCACGTACAAGATGATTTTTGTGTGCCATTTTTTCCTGTCCAATGAGGTTCCACATTTTGACTCGATTGTGGCACTGTGTCTACTTTTGGACTAACTTGAAGATTTGGACTCGGCTGAATTGAATGGACTTTAGAAGCAGCAAGAGAATTTCGCAATGAAAGATCCTTGATAACGAAGGTAATGTAGGTATTGGTATGTCAGAAATTAAAATTACGTTCATTTGATGGGGTGTAATCCAGATCATTAATTAATAATTATGTATTGTGTAGATTGCGTTGGCAAGAAAGCTATAAACTTACTTTTTGTTGACAGAAAATGTGAATCCTTCCTGAGTTTCCACGTTGTTCCTGTCGTATCCAGTTACATCGTAGCCAATACAGGAACAGTCAAGGATTCTTCCTGGGAATTTATTACGTTACGTACATAGGTAGGTACTAAAGTTTACGTTTTTTTTACATTAAAATTTCTCATTTTCATTACATGATATTATTAGGGAGTCCTTTTTTATTGAACGTTATTTACAGAGGGAAACTATAACAATCAGAATCCTTGTCCCTCTAATGAGGGAGTCCACTATGCAATTACATACACCTATATCACTCTGGCTAACAGTAGGTAAATAGAACTTACCTCCTCTACACAAAGAATTGCAGGAAACCACTTGCACCTACCTTGATATTTCATGTTAGTGGAAATGGTTTTCTACTTTCAATAAGTAGGTAGGTACCCTATACAGGGTGAACACGAAAACGTTACCAAAAGCCTAGAGTAGATTCCTGAGTAGATTCCAACAAAAAGTATTCTATAACTTTTTTCCTATCTCGCTTAGGCGTGAAATTACCTTTTTAGTACCTTTTGGTAAGTTTTTATTTCGAAATTTCCCTGATCAGTATTTTCTTTTAAAATTTCAAAAGGAAATTTGACCTCTAAAGAAAGGCGCAATCTGGCGGCATGCAACAGGAAAAATATCCCTGAAGAGATTCCAACAAAAAGTATTCTATAACTTTTTTCCTATCTCGCTTAGTTTCCGAGATATTCGCCATGAAATTACCTTTTTAGTACCTTTTGGTAAGTTTTTATTTCGAAATTTCCCTGATAAGTATTTTCTTTTAAAATTTCAAAAGGAAATTTGACCTCTAAAGAAAGGCGCAATCTGGCGGCATGCAACAGGAAAAATATCCCTGAAGTCTCAGCTTTCCAACAATACCCATACTGTCCCAATAGGTCAATTTTTCACGGAGCCACAAACCATTTTCTTCTGAGAAACGCGTACATAAAGCTCGTACTTTTCGGATTTTCTGTGATAAAAATGATCCGAAGTACACATTTTACCTTACATATCCTATGGAAAGTCCGAAAAGTACGAGCTTTATGTACGCGTTTCTCAGAAGAAATGTGTACTTCGGATCATTTTTATCACAGGAAGTCCGCTATGCACCAACTTTATGTACGTGTTTCTCAGAAGAAAATGGTTTGTGGCTCCGTGAAAAATTAACATATTGGAACAGTATGGGTATTGTTGGAAAGCTGAGACTTCAGGGATATTTTTTCCTGTTGCATGCCGCCAGATTGCGCGTTTCTTTATAGGTCAATAAAAGAAAATGCTGATCAGGGAAATTTCGAAATAAAAACTTACCAAAAGGTACTAAAAAGATAATTTCACTACTTTAAATGTCACTTATTTTATTGGAAATTTTCTGCAGATTTCATTGGTGAAAACCATTTTTCTCTATGAATAGTTCAAGCTAAATGCATTTCAACATTGTCATTAGGCCCGGGAGATAGCGAAGGGAAAAGGAAGACTTACCTCATCCGTTTCGACGACTTTGACGTCTGCATCTCCTCCAATTTTGCCTTTGACTCCAAAACCGGTTGCATGTGGTAGGGGAATTGGTAGATGAGCCGAACTGTTGGCCACAAAGGCAGCCAAAACGAAGCAAACGTACAGGAGAGCCATTTCTAAACTCTCAACACGAACTAGATATTTTGGCAATGGAAGTTGCGCGTTATATACATACCCGTCAAAAATGACCATTTTGGCGAAATCGTGATGTCAGGCTGCATCACGTGGATAGCCTATTGCAGTATCGTGTGTTGGCCACAAAGGCAGCCAAAACGAAGCAAACGTACAGGAGAGCCATTTCTAAACCCTCAACACGAACTAGATATTTTGGCAATGGAAGTTAGCGTTATATACATACCCGTCAAAAATGACCATTTTGGCGAAATCGTGATGTCAGGCTGCATCACGTGGATAGCCTATTGCAGTATCGTGCCTATTTTATCTACATATGAAGCCACGATTCTCCCGGAAAGTAAGAGGTACCTACCTGCCCAACTAAATATTGAATATTTAATTAAAGGGAGGAAAGAATCATCATGAAACGAAATTTACGAAAATAATTAATAAAATAAAAATTGGATGAGTGGTAGTTATTCGATTGATTAAAATTATATTTGGATTTTGGATATCTTTAAAAAGACCAGGGCATACTCGTACATTACTTCTATGTTGGTTTGGGGGATGTAGAAAAGAGTACATCAAGCTGTAAAGAAATATTGAATTAATCTCTCTCTCTCTTCGGTATATCTAGGCCATTCTTCTATTTGATTATCATATCGTAAGTCATAAGGGATGAAAGGACAAATTTGTACTTGGCACTAGGTTGATAGATGGAATGGAATAGAATAAGGAATAGAGAAATGTCTTCTGTCTATAATTTTTCGATTTAAATAAGGTGTCTTCTTCTTCTTCTTCTGTGTAGAAAATTAATCTCTCTCTTCGGTATATCTAGACCATTCTTCTATTTTATTATCATATCGTAAGTCATAAGGGATGAAAGGACAAATTTGTACTTGGCACTAGGTTGATAAATGGAATGGAATAGAATAAAGAATAGAGACATGTCTTCTGTCTATAATTTTTCGATTTAAATAAGGTGTTTTCTTCTTCTGTGTAGATTTAGATTTTACCTCCACGAGTGTTCTATTATTTATTTTCGCGAGCATCATTCCAATTTCTTCACGCAGTAATACGAATGGCACTATAGGTACCTACTTATGTTTCCACCTAAGTTCCATCAGCTAATATGATATATGAATACCTCCCCTGTAAAACATAGCAATGTTTGCTACCTACAAAATATTTGCTTATTTGATAGCCTTGAACGTACCTAACTAAATAAATAAAAGAGGTCAAAAAAGGGGACATAAAAGCTATCTACATATTAAGAACCTTCTGTTCAATGACATTTTCGAATGTCTATCAATCTGTACCTATTTGTTGTTGTCAACACGATATAATAACAGTAATATTTTTTGTTTATTGTGCGATATAGGTTATATGTTTTCATCTCTGTCAAAGAAGGAAAATGTTAAAAAAATAATCAGAGCCGATTAATATTGGAAATCGCAAAAAAAAGAGCGTTCTTTGATCTCTGGTTTGTAGGTCCCACTCTGTAGCGAGTTGGTACTCTTTAATTTTTAAAACGGATTTCAGGTAGGTCTAGTGTCTAGTCTCCCAGTGGGTACATTATTCCACGTACACCGTAAATCCGTAAAATATTGAAAGTATAAATCTATAGAACTATAGATTATAGATTTTTCTTGTGCGAGAAGAAAATTGGTAGATTTTTTTTTGTACCTGCCCAACAGATATACCACATTCAGCACTGTAAATTTCAATCTCTCCATCTTTGACAAGAACAACATTATCCAATGTATTTCAACAATGCTATTTATTTAATAAGGTCAAAAAAGGGGACATAAAAGCTGTCTACATATTAAGAACCTTCTGTTCAATGACATTTTCGAATGTCTATCAATCTGTATTTGTTGTTGTCAACACGGATATACATAATAACAGTAATTGTTTTTGTTTATTGTGCGATATAGGTTATTATGTTATATGTTTTCATCTGTCAAAGAAGGAAAAGATTAAAAAAATAATCAGAGCCGATTAATATTGGAAATCGCAAAAAAAAAGAGCGTTCTTTGATCTCTGGTATGTAGGTCCCACTCTGTAGCGAGTTGGTACTCTTTAATTTTTAAAACGGATTTCAGGTAGGTCTAGTCTCCCAGTGGGTACATTATTCCACGTAGGTACACCGTAAAATATTGAAAGTATAAATCTATAGAACTATAGATTATAGATTTTTCTTGTGCGAGAAGAAAATTGGTTGACTCTTTTTGTACCTGCCCAACAGATAAACCACATTCAGCACTGTAAATTTCAATCTCTCCATCTTTGACAAGAACAACATTATCCAATGTATTTCAACAATGCTATTTATTTAATCAATTTCCCGACAAACATCACCCAAGATATGGTCGTTTTAGTGGGATGCGTCTTTTTAAGTGTGATTATGTACCTATGCCAAAAGCAAGCTTTTAAAATTAATAAATTCCCTAACCTCGCCAAGTCTCAGAAGCACGCAGCGCGACCATATAGGTAAGTAACCCCAAAATTTCCTGACATCACCCAAGATATGGTCGTTTTAGTGGGATGCGTATTTTTAAGTGTGATTATGTATACCAAAAGCAAGCTTTTAAAATTAATAAATTCCCTAACCTCGCCAAGTCTCAGAAGCACGCAGCGCGACCATATAGGTAAGTAACCCCACGAGCCCGATAGCCCGCGTCCTGGGCCAATGTGATGCCTACCTCCTACGTTACGATTACGAATAGCTCATAGATACTACGTATATATGCTTACTATTGGGGTCACAAGATGTGTACGTAGGTCCCCAGTATACGAAGATGTTGTCAGGTGCTGGGGCTGTGGCCAGAAGTAATACCCAATCATCTACCAACTGAAAGAAAACGAGTCGTGTTATTCCCCAGACAAAAGTAGCCGGACTGAAAAGTCCTTTGACTCCAGCAGTAGGCTACTGTTATTATTATGATCAAATTCTCAAACTACATTGAGGATAAAATTCCAAGCGTTGGCTAGGATACTGGGATTAAACCCATGCCCTCCTGTTTACCAGGCGAGCGTCTTGATTACTGTGTAGATTTAGATTTTACCTCCACGAGTGTTCTATTATTTATTTTCGCGAGCATCATTCCAATTTCTTCACGTCTGTGTAGATTTAGATTTTACCTCCACGAGTGTTCTATTATTTATTTTCGCGAGCATCATTCCAATTTCTTCACGCAGTAGCACACACACAATCAGCGTCCCATTGGATTGAGTCCCAATTGACGGCTGTCGGGTAGACACCACCCTGGTCGTGATAAATCAATTTGAAGTCGGAAGCATATACGTTCAGGTTGTTTTTCAGGATGGCTTCCTTGATTTCCTTATAGAAGAACAGGGTGTTGAAAGGGTAGCTGCACTTGTCAATGATGTCTCGTTTCACCACAACTTGGATGAGGGGTGGGGAATCATCACCATATAGAGGACCTAACCAAATAATAAATATTACAACTCTACGTTATTGCCAAAACAACTAGGGGTGGGTTTCACCAACCTTGTTTTTAGCTCCTAAAAGCCTGTTAGCGGCCCTGTTGAGCGTAGACAATTCAAATGGAACTTATCAAGAGGTTTGATAGAGGGAACTGTAACTGCCAGTCATCACCATATAGAGGACCTAACCAAATAATAATAAATATTACAACTCTACGTTATTGCCAAAACAACTAGGGGTGGGTTTCATCAACCTTGTTTTTAGATCCTAAAAGCCTGTTAGCGGCCCTGTTGAGCGTAGACAATTCAAATGGAACTTATCAAGAGGTTTGATAGAGGGAACTGTAACTGCCAAGGTCTTATAGTCCCGAAAGCGGAGAGAAAAGGAAGACAGGATAGGCGATAGGCAGCCGTTCCGAGAACGAACCTTATCTGTTTGGGATAAAATCCGTCCCCGGTGGGAATGAAACCCGTGACCTAGCGTTTACAAAGCAGACGCGCTACCCTCCACGTTAACTAGGCTTGCCCTTTTGAAGTTCTTCAGCTTACCTACGAATCCATAAAGAGAAAAGGAAGACAGGATAGGCGATAGGCAGCCGTTCCGAGAACGAACCTTATCTGTTTGGGATAAAATCCGTCCCGGGTGGGAATGGAACCCGCGACCTAGCGTTTACAAAGCAGACGCGCTACCCTCCACGTTAACTAGGCTTGCCCTTTTGAAGTTCTTCAGCTTACCTACGAATCCATATTACCTGTATTTATAGGGATAGAAATATTTGGTCGTGACTAGTGATTAACTTGTCGTGCTATGGGGGGAGACACGACCATTTTTATTACGCAGTACATATTTTATTTTGGTAATATTTTGAGAAATTCACGAAAATATCATAGAATATTTCATTTTATGACATCTGGAAACCTACCTGATAATATTATTGTACTTGTTCTTATAATATAAGATTGTAATACTTTTACTCCTGAATATTATGCACGATTTGGCAGGTATAGATAGTCTGTATAAGCATTGACGACAATGTTTCCCCAATGGTTTTTTGTTTGGTAGGGATTTAGCGTCACTATACAACTGCCAAGGTCAGCCACTCACTGTCAGGTCTACCTGATAGTGAGTGATTGGCCTAAGGTTTTTAATGGCGAGGGTTTTGCCCATTTGGCGGCAACCTACCAGTCTAACTCACATTGAAACCTTACCCAGTCTGATTGGGCTGAAAAAAGCCAACAACAAACGATTGCTCCTTAGAAGCAGGTGGATATTTACCGGGATTGTCACATTTAAATTGGTCAAACCAGAATAGACCCAGGCCCAATCCTATTGCAATGGATGTACAGGTGAACTTTTTCCCAAACATGCTGCATCAAACTGAACAAACGACTGTTCCTCATGTACGCAAAACAGTTTTCTGTTTTTATCAAAATACTGAAGTCGTGGTCACGAATTTATCTTTATCTTTTAAGAACATTATGTACACGTATTGATAGTACCTACACGTATCATTGGCATGATGGTCAAATTGCGTTCATTTTCCTTCATTACCTCACGCTGAGGCCGCGGGTTCGATTCCCGCCCGGGGCAGATTTTATCCTGAACGGATAATGTTCGTTCTTGGAACGGCTGGCTTTCTCCTATCCTGTCTTCCTTCTCTTTTCGATTCCGGGACGATAAGACTACCTCAATAGAATCTTTCCCAGATAACTGAATTTCTTTATCCAGGTACTTACTTATAGATGCGTAAAAAAGTTACGTATAATCTGTACGAGTTTATCTGTTACCTTGGGGGCCCGTAAGGTTCCACTGGGGCCTTGGATCATTAGCGGAGTTACAGGGGGGGGGAGGGGGAGGTGAGTGCTCCAAATAATGGGCAGATATTTTTTGTATACCTATAGAAAGTACTACATTTAGCCCCCCTGGGCCACGAGGGCTGACGGGATAGGATAAATTCTTGTATGCTTGGTGTTTTATGTATTCTTACCAGGGCAAGGATGAAACGTTAAATATCAAGGATTAAACATGTATTGCAATATTGAAATTCGGCCATCTGTGGGGGTCAGCCGGCTAGTCCAATTCCTCCAAAATTTAAAAACAACGTTCTTACGTCATTTTAGGGGGGATTAACTCTCACACTTTTTGTAAAATCTCCAATTGTTTACGAGGTAAGCCATTTGACCGACTCTGATATGTCATTCCATAGGATAAAGAAAGTGAAAACCCCTCTTTCCTCTCTTACCTACTTGGGGGTAGGTAACTAGGTATTAACCTACTTCTATCTAGGGATTTATTCAAATGGATAGAATGTACCTACTACAGAAGAAATCCAACATCATAATTCATAGGTATTTTAATTTATTATTGTATTGTTCCAAAGAAATACTCGCAAAGACCATCTCTAAGCACAAATAATAGATAAGTACATAATTACTTAGAGTAGGTCACATTTCTTTTCGTTCAGGAATTATGGCGAAACAAATACATATAGAGGTCCGATGGAGCCTCAACATGCACGGCCTTTCTAATGCCTTTTTGTATTATCATAGTAACAAAGTAACATTATTTCCAGATGTTATGTTACTTTCTAATACTTCTTCTTGGAAATTAATTTAGCATAGCTCTCATATTTGGGGTAGACACAGTTCCTGTGATCCAATTTAAGCCACCGCAGTGCATTAATGTTGATACCAACTTCAGATAACACGTCGAATACTGAATAGGGTATGATGCTCTTAGCTGTCGGTTGATATGTGGTGTAGATACCTCCGGTGTGCAAGCCTTTAGGAATGTAGCTGCCTTGTGAGGACTCGAAATTGGAATTTTACATAATGAATTTTGTGCTCTCCTGTAAAATGTGCTTTTTCTTACATAGCTCTTTTAGAATTACCAATCTATCCAGCATACAAGTATCTCCCTACTCAAATGCCCTCAGGAGCCTGAGTGCAGAAAGCCCAAAAAACTTCTACTGGAAACTGAACCCCCAAACCCAACTTTACTCTAAGGTAAGAAAAAATTCAAAATAATTTAATGGAAATGGAACAACATTGTATTTATTTAACTATGTATCAAACGATATAGGTAATTATTATTATTTTCTAATGAAGTACAATATTACATATATGTTACCTACCTATCGAATTAATGGAAGAAACCTTAATTTAAACATCAGTAAGGAAAGGTAAATTGAGATCAAATACCAATATGGGTTTTCATCTCAGTTCTGGGTTCCTCGCGGGGTTCAAAGTTTCGGTATCTTAGTAGTTGATTAGCTTTTTTAGTTCACGTTGTTGTTTCTCCTGAAATCAAGATAATATTTACATATGTATGAGCTACGAAATAGCAGCTCGTATGCTTGTGAAAACGATATCAACATTCAATTTTGGTCATGGTTGATACATATTTATTATATTTCCATCTAAATTCATTGTTGAAATAATGTTGGGAAAAAGAATGGAAACTCATCTTTTTTTTTTTTTCTTTCTTCTTTTTTTCCCTTTTCTCTCTTTTTTTACAACTAATTTTTTAGGCTGTATTTTTATGTATTGAGATTTAGACAAGGTTTCATAATCTCAATACATTATGTATTGAAATTCAAAATTCGTTATGTACCTATCTATATTATATGAAATAAAGAGATGTTAATGTAAAAAAAAAATAATTATCTATAAAAATAAAATTTTATTTTTGTCTGTGCATACCTGCTGTTGCCACTGGATTTTTCCTGATTTCCTGTCATTAATACTCATTTTGAAATATGTATGTAGTCATTCGTCTTTGAGCTCCCTTCTTTTCAGCTAAGAAAATTACCAAGTGCCTTGTAAGCGCTAGGTAGCTAGTTCGGTTCTCGGCCAAGGCGAGCTTTTATCCGGGACGGATGTCTTACGATCTGGGTACGGCTCCCTGCTGTTGCCACTGGATTTTTCCTGATTTCCCGTCATTAATACTCATTTTGAAATATGTATGTAGTCATTCGTCTTTGAGCTCCCTTCTTTTCAGCTAAGAAAATTACCGATTGCCTTGTAAGCGCTAGGTAGCTAGTTCGGTTCTCGGCCAAGGCGAGCTTTTATCCGGGACGGATGTCTTACGATCTGGGTACGGCTCGGCTGTGACTTTCTTCTATCCTTTTCTCTTTCAGGCAGGACGATAAGACCTCCTCTGTTTGAGTGCCCTCTATTGAATTTTTTTTTTCTCTCTCAAATCATTTTTCTGAGAATACCCTTACTTATTGGTGAATTAATAAAGTAGCTACCTACATAATTGTCCTCACGAGTCCGAGTGCACCCCGAATTCGAACCCGGGACCTCCGGCGTGCAAGCCTTTAGGAATGTAGCTGCCTTGTGAGGACTCGAAATTGGAATTTTACATAATGAATTTTGTGCTCTCCTGTAAAATGTGCTTTTTGTTACATAGCTCTTTTAGGATTACCAATCTATCCAACATACAAATATCTCCCTACTCAAATGCCCTTAGGAGCCTGAGTGCACAAAGCCCAAAAAACTTCTACTTCTACTGGAAACTGAATCCCCAAACCCAACTTTACTCTAAGGTAAGAAGAGAAAATTCAAAATAATTATATGAAAATGGAACAACATTGAATATTATTTATTTAACTATGTATCAAACGATATAGGTAATTATTATTATTTTCTAATGAAGTACAATATTACATATATGTTACCTACCTATCGAATTAATGGAAGAAACCTTAATTTAAACATCAGTAAGGAAAGGTAAATTGAGATCAAATACCAATATGGGTTTTCATCTCAGTTCTGGGTTCCTCGCGGGGTTCAAAGTTTCGGTATCTTAGTAGTTGATTAGCTTTTTTAGTTCACGTTGTTGTTTCTGGTACTCCTCTGATTTCTTTGACTTTTCGTTGTCATCTTTGGAGAGATTATTGCTTTCGGATTTCTTGCCATCTCCATCATATTTCTTATGGTGAGTGAAGTTCACTTTGCTGTTTTCTTCATTCTCTTCTGTGATCTTTTTTGATTCTGAATCTTCTTTTATCTTTAGTTTCTTGAGTAGTCCGCGGTCACCCTCAGATTGACTATTTCCTTGTCCCGCTTGCGATTTGGCATATGCATCTGCCTCTTGAGATTTGGCATTTGCCTGTGCTTCTTGAGATTTGGCATTTGCCTGTGCCTCTTGAGATTTGGCTTGTCTGTTTTCCTCCTGAGATTTGGCATATTCATTTGTCTCTTCAGATTTAGAATGTGCGTTTCTTGCTTGAGACTTGCCATGTCCACCTGCTGATTGAGATTTGACATATTTATTTCTCTCTTGAGACTTGCCATGTCCATTTGCCTTTTGAGATTTTCCATGTCCTTTGGAATGCTGTTGACCTTGGTGGTGTGATTTTTCCTGAGAGATTTAGAATGTGCGTTTCTTGCTTGAGACTTGCCATGTCCACTTGTCGCTTGAGAATTGCCATGTCCACTTGCTGATTGAGATTTGGCATATTTATTTCCCTCTTGAGACTTGCCATGTCCATTTGCCTTTTGAGATTTTCCATGTCCTTTGGAATGCTGTTGACCTTGGTGGTGTGATTTTTCCTGAGAGCTATAATGTTTTTCCCCACTAGAACTTGTTGACTTCTTTTCTGCTTTGTCTGATTTGTAGTTTTCACGGTTGTAAATTTTCTTGCTGTTGTCATTTCCTTTCGAGTGGCCTCCCGCGTTTTGTTGAACTTTATGATGGGATTTCTGGGTTACTTTACTCTGCTGATTTGAGCTTGTTGAGAGCTATTTTGTTTTTCCTCACTAGAACTTGTTGACTTCTTTTCTGCTTTGTCTGATTTGTAGTTTTCACGGTTGTAAATTTTCTTGCTATTGTCATTTCCTTTCGAGTGGCCTCCCGCGTTTTGTTGAACTTTATGATGGGATTTCTGGGTTACTTTACTCTGCTGATTTGAGCTTGATGAGTACTTTGCATGATCACTTGTTTTCACTTGAATTTTTCCACCAGTGCGATGTTGTTTTTTAGCAACGGGTTTCTCACGTATAGTTGTGACCTTGTTTTTGTTCTTGAAAACTTTTACAACTTTGTCCTGGACTTGAGGCTCAGGGAGATTAATGTTAATGGCAATTAGTTCTTCATTGAGGAAGGGACCATCTTTTCTGACGAATTTATTGTTGATTGGACTGAAGTCAACGGGTTTCTCACGTATAGTTGTGACCTTGTTTTTGTTCTTGAAAACTTTTACAACTTTGTCCTGGACTTGAGCCTCAGGGAGATTAATGTTAATGGCAATTAGTTCTTCATTGAGGAAGGGACCATCTTTTCTGACGAATTTATTGTTGATTGGACTGAAGTATCCATAGGAAGGAGCAACAGACGGAATACCAGAATAAAATGCACCAATAGATTTGTAGCCAGGATAGAAAGCACCAATTGGTTGAATAGGTGTAAACCCTGGGTAGAAACCAGCAATTGGATAGGAACTCGGGTAAAATCCGCCAAATGATTTGTATCCGGGGTAAAATCCGCCAAATGGTTTGTATCCAGGGTAAAATCCACCAAATGGTTTATATCCGGGATAGAATCCACCAAATGGTTTATATCCGGGATAGAATCCACCAAATGGTTTATATCCGGGGTAAAATCCACCAAATGATTTGTATTCAGGGTAAAAACCACTAAATGGTATTCCACTATGAAAATCAACTACTGATTTTGAGCCCGATTTCAAGTCATCCACCCGTTTGGAACCAAATCTCAAAACATCTTCTTTCTGGATGCCACCAAAATCAATTGGAATTAACCCACCAGCAGGTTGAACTTCAAATTTAGAGTAAACGCCACCGAAGCCTCCATAGGATCCAACATTTTTGGAGGGGAAATTAAACAGCTTCAAAGGCAATGGCTTGGTAACTTTTGGTCCTCCGTGTCCGGAGAAAGTAACTCCCTCGACAATTGGTTTGACTCGAACTTCAGGAACGTCCACATCAGCGATCACGACACCAAATGGTTTATATCCGGGGTAAAATCCACCAAATGGTTTGTATCCAGGGTAAAATCCACCAAATGGTTTATATCCGGGGTAAAATCCACCAAATGGTTTATATCCGGGGTAAAATCCACCAAATGACTTGTATTCAGGGTAAAAACCACTAAATGGTATTCCACTATGAAAATCAACTACTGATTTTGAGCCCGATTTCAAGTCATCCACCCGTTTGGAACCAAATCTCAAAACATCTTCTTTCCGGATGCCACCAAAATCAATTGGAATTAACCCACCAGCAGGCTGAACTTCAAATTTAGAGTAAACGCCACCGAAGCCTCCATAGGATCCAACATTTTTGGAGGGGAAATTAAACGGCTTCAAAGGCAATGGCTTGGCAACTTTTGGTCCTCCGTGTCCGGAGAAAGTAACTCCCTCGACAATTGGTTTGACTCGAACTTCAGGAACGTCCACATCAGCGATCACGGTTTTCTGAAAGAGAAGAAAATTCTAGTTAGTGTCGTAGATTACTGGAAACCACTTGCACCTACCTTGATATTTTATGTTAGTGGAAACGGTTTTCTACTTTCAATAAGTAGGTAGGTACCCTATACAGGGTGAACACGAAAACGTTACCAAAAGCCTAGAGTAGATTCCTGAGCGGTGAGGAATGTATCCTACACAGACAGGGTTCGTTTACGGAATGGCTGTCTTTCTCCTACCCTGTTCTCCTTCTCTCTCTTCGATTTCTGGACGATAAGTGCTCCATTTTTACAGATCCCTCTATTCAAACCTCTTGGATTTTTTCCGTTTCGGCCACCAAGGGACGACGAAGTTCTTTACTTCTCATCATTCTCCTTCCTCTTGAGCCAATATAACCTCATCCTGGAAGAATAATCTGCCTTTCTTTCCCGTGTACATCTGCTGTTGGGCCTTGCAGTCACCGAAGTTGGGGCTTTTAGCTTGTTGCTTGATTTGACTCTTGAAAAAATAGTAATAATACCGTAAGTGGGGGATAGATTGCCCAACATTTAAGCATTTTTTTCTTTAATCAGTCACAACTTTTTTATTATTTAACATATTTACGCAATAGTCCACACATCCGTGCTGAAAACACAAGCCGAAACATCAAGCTCCTCGTTAATTAAAAAAAAAAAATCTTGTTCTTCTTTTTCTTCGCCTTTTCCCGTGTTTAGACGCGGTCGGCGTATTTCGTCACTATCAGCCCTAGGGTGATCGCTTTTGGGCTGACTGACTACAAAAGTTTTACGGGTGGATGCCCTTCGCACTCAACCTTTGCTATTTCTTTAGCAAGGGAAATTTCAGGCTGGTATGCTCCCTGTTTCATGTCCCCCAGCCAGACATAATTAAAAATAATAAAATAAATAATAAAAGGCCAGCATAGTTAACTAGAAAGGTAGCGCGCCTGCCTTGTAAGCGCTAGATTACGGGTTCAATCCTCTCCCGGGGCGAACTTTATTAACAGATGAGGTTCGTTCTCGGACCGGCTGGCTTTCTCCTATCCTACCCGCCTTCTCTTTTTCGGGAGCCAGACTAGGCTGGTCTACTCCCTGTTTCATGTCCCCCAGCCAGACATAATTAAAAAAAATATATAATAAAAGGCCAGCATAGTTAGCTAGAAAGGTAGCGCGCCTGCCTTGTAAGCGCTAGATTACGGGTTCAATTCTCTCCCGGGGCGAACTTTATTAACAGATGAGGTTCGTTCTCGGACCGGCTGGCTTTCTCCTATCCTACCCGCCTTCTCTTTTTCGGGACAGTTCTCGATTTCGGGGCAGTAAGACCTCCGTTATTACAGTTCCCACTATTAAACCTCTTCAAAATAATAATACGTTCATAAATAGGTATTTTTGTTCTACTTACAAAGCATTGTAAGCGTAAGAGTACCCAGTTAGTTTATTTTGGGTAGCAGTTACGTATGAGAAACCCAAAGCCATACAGCCAGAATTCTGATCTGGAAAAAAGAAGTAAATCTCAATTAAGCTCTTTTATTGAAAACCGACTTAGAGCGCTGTAAGTTGTTTTTGCGTGAAACTGTTTTTTGCGTACACTCGGTCCACTACTCTATTCTTAGGCAAGCCACTCACTATCAAGTAGACCCGACAGGTGAGTGCACACCGACTTTTCACGAAGTTATTCGATTTTTTTTAAAGGCGTCAAAATCGGAAAATGGGAAGTCATAGGTACATGGTACCTACCTAATAATGTACTTACTGTATGCGTCACAGAAAAGGCGTCAAAATCGGAAAATGGGAAGTCAGGTACATGGTACCTACCTAATAATGTACTTACTGTATGCGTCACAGAAATCATAGGGAAAGTCCCCTCCCCAGTAGGAAGCACCATTTCGACTTTGAATATTTGATGAATATAAGAGGAGCCAGTCCGCTTTCAGCTGAAACGACAAAGCCAACCTAGTTAGCTTGGAAGGTAGAGCGTCTGGCTTGTAAGCACTAGGAAGTGAGTTCGATTCCCGCCCGGTGAGGAATGTGCCCAAAGCCATACAGCCAGAATTCTGATCTGGAAAAAAGAAGTAAATCTCAATTAAGGTCTTTTATTGATAACCGACTTAGAGCGCTGTAAGTTGTTTTTGCGTGAAACTGTTTTTTGCGTACACTCGGTCCACTACCCTATTCTTAGGCAAGCCACTCCCTATCAAGTAGACCTGACAGGTGAGTGCACGACTTTTCACGAAGTTATTCGATTTTTTTTTAAAGGCGTCAAAATCGGAAAATGGGAAGTCATAGGTACATGGTACCTACCTAATAATGTACTTACTGTATGCGTCACAGAAATCATAGGGAAAGTCCCCTCCCCAGTAGGAAGCACCATTACGACTTTGAATATTTGATGAATATAAGAGGAGCCAGTCCGCTTTCAGCTGAAACAACAAAGCCAACCTAGTTAGCTTGGAAGGTAGAGCGTCTGGCTTGTAAGCCCTAGGAAGTGAGTTCGATTCCCGCCCGGGGAGGAATGTATCCTACACAGACAGGGTTCGTTTACGGAATGGCTGTCTTTCTCCTACCCTGTTCTCCTTCTCTCTCTTCGATTTCTGGACGATAAGTGCTCCATTTTTACAGATCCCTCTATTCAAACCTCTTGGATTTTTTCCGTTTCGGCCACCAAGGGACGACGAAGTTCTTTACTTCTCATCATTCTCCTTCCTCTTGAGCCAATATAACCTCATCCTGGAAGAATAATCTGCCTTTCTTTCCCGTGTACATCTGCTGTTGGGCCTTGCAGTCACCGAAGTTGGGGCTTTTAGCTTGTTGCTTGATTTGACTCTTGAAAAAATAGTAATAATAACTTACGATATCCGTGGTGCAATTGGAGATAGGTGTAGACTTGATACAGTAGCCAAAAGGTTCCGTGGCAGAGTTGACGGCTGACTTTGCTTGGCAGACGTTAAGACACGCCGTGGTAGCAGTCAACACAAACAGACAGACACGAATCATGTTATCTGAAACAAAATATTACGCCATTATTGTTGGGCACTTACAAAAAAGGGCCCCGTAGATGCTCTTTTTTTCCTGAGTGAATTCTACTGTACACACTAGTCAGTTATGTATTAGGTACCTACCTATCTATGTACGTATAACTGTTCCCCTCGTGATCTGGCAAATTGGGGTTTTCGCAGCCTCATGATGTTAATTTAGAAAGTGGAGATTGCCCTTACAATAATTAATTGTGAGTTTTTTTTTCAGAGCTAATAGTGCCTAATTACGATATATTTAAAGATAATATAAGGTACCTACCTAAAAAAATTGAAAATTTTAGGAAAAGAAGGAAGTTGGGGCTTTTAGCTTGTTGCTTGATTTGACTCTTGAAAAAATAGTAATAATAACTTACGATATCCGTGGTGCAATTGGAGATAGGTGTAGACTTGATACAGTAGCCAAAAGGTTCCGTGGCAGAGTTGACGGCTGACTAACGGCTCGGCTGTGACTTTCTTCGATCCTTTTCTCTTCGATTTCAGGCAGGACGATAAAACCTCCTCTGTTTCAGTGTCCTCTATTGAATTTTTTTTCTCTCTCAAATCATTTTTCTGAGAATACCGTTACCTATTGGTGAATTAATAAAGTAGCTACCTACATAATTGTCCTCACGAGTCCGAGTGCACCCCGAATTCGAACCCGGGACCTCCGGCGTGCGAATCCATAGAAACTGTCACAATGGAGGAGAACAATCCAGGAGAAATCTGAAGCAGCTGTCAGAATCACGAAGTTTGTAGATCTGTAAACTGAAAGAGAAGAAGATTATGGGAGAAAAAGTTAAGTGATTTATTCTTGACGTTCCCAAAACGACCGTTTTGATATCAGGCGTGCCGGGAGGCGCGCGAACGTCAAGAGTTCGAAGCGCCGCCTATACAACACGAAACAGAATTTCATCGTTTTTCGGCATTTTCACCTCATAGATACGTCTACACAATAATTAATTGTGAGTTTTTTTTCAGAGCTAATAGTGCCTAATTACGATATATTTAAAGATAATATAAGGTACCTAAAAAAATTGAAAATTTTAGGAAAAGAATCTTGCAACCACAGATATGAAATTATGAACTCGGGAAACTCACCTGCTTTTGACTGCAGCAAGTAATGTAAGCTAGAAAAATAATGCTTGTGAACTCCCCATCTGTGTTTCGACATTTATATATAGGTTCATTTTTCCTAGGTGATATTTGATTGACAACTTATATGATACACCACGGTCGATTTTTTTCAGAGCTAATAGTGCCTAATTACGATATATTTAAAGATAATATAAGGTACCTACCTAAAAAAATTGAAAATTTTAGGAAAAGAATCTTGCAACCACCAGATATGAAATTATGAACTCGGGAAACTCACCTGCTTTTGACTGCAGCAAGTAATGTAAGCTAGAAAAATAATGCTTGTGAACTCCCCATCTGTGTTTCGACATTTATATATAGGTTCATTTTTCCTAGGTGATATTTGATTGACAACTTATATGATACACCAAGGTCGATTTTAGAGGGGAGTGGAATTTCAGCCCCTTTTGATAAGCTTGTTTTTGTCCTCTTTTCACGAGAAACTGGCTCGACCGATTCCACTGAAAAAAAAAGATTGATAGAAAATACTGATGAAAATAATATAGCCTGCTTAAAATTGTAGCTTTCCAATCTGATTACAATTCCACACAACCTTCATTTCCCAAAGAAGCGATTTTTGAGATGTCTCTTTTACTTACGAATGGCGGTCGATTTTAGAGGGGAGTGGAATTTCCGCCCCTTTTGATAAGCTTGTTTTTGTCCTCTTTTCACGAGAAACTGGCTCGACCGATTCCACTGAAAAAAAAAGATTGATAGAAAATACCCGGACTGAAAAGGCCTTTGACTCCAGCAGTAGGCTACTGCTATTATTATGATCAAATTCTCAAATTACATTGAGGATAAAATTCCAAGCGTTGGCTAGGATACTGGGATTAAACCCATGCCCTCCTGTTTACCAGGCGAGCGTCTTGACCACTGCTACTACCCTGCCACTTTGAAGAAAAAAAAAAAAACTCTTCTCATTTGGAATTGGAACTAATAACTACGTTACCAATGCAGGGATACTTACACCATTGGTGGGGGTGTTAGGCATCAGTTAATATGATTTATGAATACCTCCCCTGTAAAACATAGCAATGTTTGCTACCTACAAAATATTTGCTTATTTGATAGCCTTGAACGTACTTACTGCTACTACCCTGCCACTTTGAAGAAGAAGAAGAAGAAGAAGAAGAAGAAGAAGAAGAAGAAGAAGAAGAAAAAACTCTTCTCATTTGGAATTGGAACTAATAACTACGTTACCAATGCAGGGATACTTACACCATTGGTGGGGGTGTTAGGACAAGAGACTGCTACTACCCTGCCACTTTGAAGAAAAAAAAAAACTCTTCTCATTTGGAATTGGAACTAATAACTACGTTACCAATGCAGGGATACTTACACCATTGGTGGGGGTGTTAGGACAAGGTTTACAACTGAGACAGTAGCCATATCGATAGAATTTAATGGCTAGGATGGCTGGCAGAGTGCACACCAGCACAAAGGCAATAGTACCTGCGAGCCTTACCATTTTCCACCTGAAAGAGAAGAGTTTTATTGGTTTCAATATTTATTTATTTGTAGACATTATATTAAGAATTTTAAATCGGCACGACCGACTTACTGTCCGTAGTGGTGTTAGAGCGTCTAAAAAAAATGTAAAAAAGATTTCAAAGTATCAAGCCAGCCTGGTTAGGTTGGAGGGTAGCGCGCCTGCTTTGTAAGTGATAGGTCGCGGATTCGATTCCTTTCCGGGGCGAACTTTATCCTAAATAGAGCTAGCCTTTCGTTCTCAGAAAGGCTAGCTTTCTCCTATCCTGTTTCTGTAGCTAGCTGTTTTATTTTATTATTATTATTTTTTAAGTTTCCACTGTCCGTAGTGGTGTTAGAGCGTCTAAAAAAATGTAAAAAAGATTTCAAAGTATCAAGCCAGCCTGGTTAGGTTGGAGGGTAGCGCGCCTGCCTTGTAAGTGATAGGTCGCGGATTCGATTCCTTTCCGGGGCGAACTTTATCCTAAATAGAGCTAGCCTTTCGTTCTCAGAAAGGCTAGCTTTCTCCTATCCTGTTTCTGTAGCTAGCTGTTTTATTTTATTATTATTATTTTTTAAGTTTCTCTTTACATAGTTGTATTTACATTGGCATTGATTTTATTTCTGCTCCCTCAAATGTATTATTTGGCGGGAACATCGTTTCGTCAACTTTTTTATCGACTGTCCTCAGTTCAAACACTTATCGAATTTTTCTTTTGAGCAATGCGGACAGACAGAAATTGAGACATAGTCCATATTTCTCTTTACATAGAATAAAGAAACTAGTAACAAAGCAGGTCTCACAGTTTTGAAACCGAAAAGCGGACGACAGGATAGGAGAAAGCCAACTGTTTCTGAAATGAACCCTATCTGTTTAGTATGAAGTTCGCCCTGGGCGGGAATCGAAACCGCGACCTAGCGCTTGGAAGACAGATGTGCTAACTTCGTGCTAATGATTTGATAGAGGAAAATGTAACAAAGCAGGTCTCACAGTTTTGAAACCGAAAAGCGGACGACAGGATAGGAGAAAGCCACCACTTATCGAATTTTTCTTTTGAGCAATGCGGACAGACAGAAATTGAGACATAGTCCATATTTCTCTTTATATAGAATAAAGAAACTACATATAAAATAATAGACAGTATTAAATATGAAAACTAACTTACCCTTTTCAAATGGAAATTGGCAGAGTAGTAGAAAACGAGTGTACGCGTAGCCGCCATGCTGTTCAGTTTTATAGCTATTTGTTTTCCCAACCTGTCACCCTCATATCCTCGTTCAAATTGATGACACCTGATTTTTCAATCAGACTAACTTGTCATTGATGTTTTTATTTGAACACTCTCGTCTCCAAATAATTTTTACAACCATCACTTCTTATGTACACAATAAATAAATAATAAGTTACTGATTCAATTTTCCTGTTAGTGTGAGGTCTGCAACTTTGCTTACACCATTTTAGTTTTCTGATGTCTATCTGTTTAGTATGAAGTTCGCCCTGGGCGGGAATCGAAACCGCGACCTAGCGCTTGGAAGACAGATGTGCTAACTTCGTGCAAATGTAAATAAATAAAAAGTTACTGATTCAATTTTCCTGTTAGTGTGAGGTCTGCAACTTTGCTTACACCATTTTAGTTTTCTGATGTCTAGTTTTATGAACTCTGTTTTCCTCGTCAGTTAATTTATACGAATATATACTGGAGAAGGCTTTTATACATAATATGTAAGTGGATAGGTGTGGGCCAGAATCCGAAACGAGGACAAGTGTTTTAGCAAATAATATTCGGTTGCCCACGTCAAAATACCCATCCCTGTAACTGAGAGGTCAAGAGCACTGTCTCACAACTGAGAGGTACTAGGTTGAATACCAACCACGGTGGAAATTTTCTCATATAGGCATGTATGTAAAAGCGTATCTAATATATGAAAATGAATGTTTGTGTGTGGGTTTGTTCGAACTTTATGCCTGGCCAAACCGCTCATCCGATTGCTATGAAACTTTGTGAACTTGTTGCTTGCACTCCCGTGAAGGTTAGGCTATTTTCCGATTCGTTTTTGTTAAGCTACGCCGAGCAAGACTATTAAATGGATGAGTAACATGAACGGCCATGCTTCTAATAATATTCGGTTGCCCACGTCAAAATACCCATCCCTGTAACTGAGAGGTCAAGAGCATTGTCTCACAACTGAGAGGTACTAGGTTGAATACCAACCACGGTGGAAATTTTCTCATATAGGCATGTACGTAAAAGCGTATCTAATATATGTAAATATGAAAATGAATGTTTGTGTGTGGGTTTGTTCGAACTTTATGCCTGGCCGAACCGCTCATCCGATTGCTATGAAACTTTGTGAACTTATTGCTTGCACTCCCGTGAAGGTTAGGCTATTTTCCGATTCGTTTTTGTTAAGCTACGCCGAGCAAGACTACTAAATGGATGAGTGACATGAACGGCCATGCTTTGCGACGGATTTCGGCTAGTTCTAAATAAGGATGGCTCTCGAAACGGTAGACTTTCTCCCGTTCTGTCCTCTTTCGCTTCAATAAAGACCTTTGTGACAGGGCCGTATTTAGAGGGGGGGAGGGGCTGAGGGGGCCCGGTAACCCCCTCGAGCTTGATTTCTCTAATTTACCATAAACCAGACTCCAAAAAATTGGAGCATCCCCCCCGTCCATTAGTGTTTAGACCCCCCCCCTCGGCAAAATACGACCCTGCTTCGTGGTTACATTTTTCTCTATCAAATTTATCTAAAAAAAA
>NW_007377580.1:53079-77729 GCF_000475195.1 Diaphorina citri
TAAAGAAAAAAAAACTAATGAAATTATCCCCCCGAAAAAAGGTACCACCTCCTGCTTTGAGCCAAAAAATCTCGTCACATCATTTAGTCTAGATTGTCTGGGGATGTAGATGTACAAAGTACAAGTCTTTCATCTGGAAACTAGTAAATACTATAAAGGCTGTGAAACATTTGAGGAAAATGGATACATACATTTGTATTAAGAACTGTAAAAGCTCGTATATTTCATTGTATCTAAGCATAGCTCTATAGTAAAATTGACATTGATAGCCGTTTCATTTGGCCTAGATCAGTAAGTCTTCTCCTTCTTCAAGACAAAAATATCCTTCTCAACAATTTTTCTTTGAAATAAATTAGATACAATTTTTCGGTAAGGCCCTTCAACTCTAGTTCAAGATCTCAAGAGTCTTCACACATGGCCTTGCTGCTTAGAGTGTAAATAAATACCAAGAGTCTTGAGAGTGATCGAACGATAAAACATATAATATGATTGGTCTAAAAGAATAATTTTGTATTCTCTTTTACAAGAATAATTTTGTGTTGTCTTTTAGCTTCTGCGATGGTCTAGTTGTCTAGTAGTATCCGCGTACAGCAGACTTGAAGGAGGCTGGAGTTCCAGATATTTGACACTTGCAGGTCTCCCACTTGATGCTGTTGAATACCACCTCGTTAGGGCAAGTTCTATTTTGCTGAATTATTTGCCACTCAACACTGTCGATGTTAATGCTCTGCTTGGCAAGAACTTCGGATAGTTTCTCGTAGATGGCGAGTTCTTTGCATTTGGACGCCTTGAATTTGTCAATGGCAGACCGTTTCACGAGCAGCTGGATCTGTGGGTAGCCATTGTCTGAAAACACAAACAATAGGTAGTGCTTATTTGTAAAGAGGGAAAAGATTTTTACCGTGTTCAAAATAGGCGTGGGAAGCCAAGGCCCCTCGTGGTCTGTGAAGATTATGGAGTAAGTAAGCATATTATTTATTTGAATTATTTTCACAAAATATATCGTTTCCCAGTTTTTTCTTTTTTTTTACACCTTGATAAACTTTATAACTTAATAAAACTTGACATGGACGACTCGAACTACGAAATCCAAAACAAAGAGCAAGCTTCATATTTTTCTAGCCTTTAAACCTTTGTACAGATACCAACGTATGCAATAGAAGAAAAGGTTGCATTTTTAAGCACACTACTTACAAAGGAATCCGTCCATATTTTCACACGACATAACCAATCTGTAGCTCTGGTTCTGATCAGTATCCAGCAGAACCCAACGTATTCTTCTCAACACTGAAATTCGCACAAATGATTTAGGATAAGTTGGGGTATTTATGAACATGTTTGCCAAAATTCGCACAAATGCGAAATAAAAGTAATATAGTATTATTTTACCTTTGAGTTGTGTTATCATCCTAAAACTCTTCCTCTGATATCCACGCTTCCCTGATTCTGGGTGAAATGCTGATTGGAGAAAGATTTTGTTCTACTCTACAGTGCGTTCTAATGGTGTGACACATTTAAATATAAAACTTCAGTAAGATTTAATAGTTCTTGTCCTACAAGTTAATCCATAACAACAGAAGATGAATTTTAAGGACAGTTTGTTTTTCTAAGGTATAGCCTTTAAGGGAAAGGCCGAGAGATATGTGGACTGTATAGGACAGAATAGGTAGTCGGCTGGTTCGTATGCACAAATGATATAGAATAAATTGGGGTATTTATGAACATATTTGCCAAAATTCGCACAAATGATATAGAATAAATTGGGGTATTTATGAACATGTTTGCCAGAATTCTGAATTTTAAGGACTGTTTGTTTTTCTAAGGTATAGCCTTTAAGGGAAAGGCCGAGAGATATGTGGACTGTATAGGAAAATTCGCACAAATGATATAGAATAAATTGGGGTATTTATGAACATATTTGCCAAAATTCGCACAAATGATATAGAATAAATTGGGGTATTTATGAACATGTTTGCCAGAATTCGCACAAATGGCATAGGATAAGTTGGGCAATTTATGTACGTTTGCCAAAATACGCACAAATGACACAGAATGGGTTAGGGTATTTATGACCATGGTTATCAGTTATCAAATTTCGTCAAAATTGGACAATCTGTTCGAAAGTTATTTAGGAAGAACAAGTTAATCTATAACAACAGATGAATTTTAAGGACTGTTTGTTTTTCTAAGGTATAGCCTTTAAGGGAAAGGCCGAGAGATATGTGGACTGTATAGGACAGAATAGGTAGTCGGCTGGTTCGTAATTTAATTCTGCCCTTTAGAAAACAAACACCTATCCGCGTCATACGGCTTACCAAACTTCCCTACAGTCATATGCGGAAAGTGTACAAATACAAAGAGAATTTGGAAACCCCTGATTGAGTAGTTCAATTGTATCATTGGTTAAGAAGTTTCTGTTTAGGAAGAAACAAGCAAACTAACTCCTCCACATGAAAACTGTTATAAGTCTAAATCTCCGGGCGGGAATCGAACCCGGGAACTAGCGCTTACAGGACAGGCGCGCTACCTTTCAAGCTAACTCGGCTGCCTAAACTGTTTCTTTTGAATTATTTATAAAATACCTATCTGAATAACAACTATGAATCGTTTCCAGGAAGAAGGGCCTATGTCATATTTACTCCTAATATAGGACCTTCTCCCTGGGAACGATTGATTTATGTAGATTCCTTTAGAATTGACCTTTCTTAGATTTAACTAAAGACAGAATTCAGCTTACTTGGGTTTATGGTGATTTCCTTGGTACACGCCACTGGTTTTCCTCCCTCGAATATTGCACCATCTTCCACTGTCACGCCTGAAAATTATAATATAGATTATTTTTACCAATATTTTTAATTTTTGGAAATTAAAAAACCGTGTTATCTCCAATTTTAATTCGTTTCTGCTCATTCTCTCTCTTTTTTTTATATTAACTTTCTAAAACTAGCCTGATTCAATAAAAAAAAAAGTTGATTTATTTTGGCTGGATTCTTCGGTTTTTTTCTTGCTTTCTTCTCCTACCATTCTTTCTTTTTGCGATTTATTAAGTGGAATAGTAGGCATCTATTCGTGACCAAACTTACTTTCATAAATGAATGTCTCATATCCCCAATTAACTTTCTAAAACTAGCCTGATTCAATAAAAAAAGTTGATTTATTTTGGCTGGATTCTTCGGTTTTTTCTTGCTTTCTTCTCCTCCCATTCTTTCTTTTTGCGATTTATTAAGTGGAATAGTAGGCATCTATTCGTGACCAAACTTACTTTCATAAATGAATGTCTCATATCCAGTGTGGTTGGTACCGGGAACAGTCACTCTGTTTACCACGAACTTCTCAATAGTCCACTTCTGAAGTCTGAAAACCACAAGATGGGATAAAGTCAAAAACACGCGATTGATATACACTGGATTAGTTCTGATACATTTAAGACTCGGTAGGGTACCATGTCCTCATTTGCTCTTAATTTCACTTACCAAGTCTTCAAAACCAGCCTAATTAGCTTGGAAGGTAGCGCTAGGTCGCGGTTTCGATTCCCACCATATTCTAAACAGATTGGGTTCGTTCTCGGAACGGCTGGCTTTTCCCCTACCCTGTCCTCCTTTTCCCTTCGAATTTGGGACGATAGAACCTTCGTTAGTAATAATAAAAATTTAAATCAAACAAAATAAACAAAATAATTATGGGTCTATAAAATGTTCTCATGAGGAGACTTTGGGTATTAAGAGGCTAGATCACTTACTGCACGTTATATCCATCCTGTCCTCCTTTTCCCTTCGAATTTGGGACGATAGAACCTTCGTTAGTAATAATAAAAATTTAAATCAAACAAAATAATTATGGGTCTATAAAATGTTCTCATGAGGAGACTTTGGGTATTAAGAGGCTAGATCACTTACTGCACGTTATATCCAAACAAATGATGAGATATAAAACAGGGGTGTATGACAAAACCGCTAATGGAAATAAAAGTTTTTATTGGTGTTAAGTGGTTTTGTAGGACGGGACGGAATGATTTTTTATTTTTTTCTATTCAAAAAGCCTTCTTCTGAAAATATTTTAAATTTGAAATGAAATATGAAAAGAAAACAATCAAAACTTCAAAACAAAAATATGCCGAACATAATAAGTTACTGATTCAATTTTCCTGTTAGTGTGAGGTCTGCAACTTTGCTTACACCATTTTAGTTTTCTGATGTCTAGTTTTATGAACTCTGTTTTCCTCGTCAGTTAATTTAATACGAATATATACTGGAGAAGGCTTTTATACATAATATGTAAGTGGATAGGTGTGGGCCAGAATCCGAAACGAGGACAAGTGTTTTATGAATATACTGGAGAAGGCTTTTATACATAATATGTAAGTGGATAGGTGTGGGCCAGAATCCGAAACGAGGACAAGTGTTTTACCCTCTTTTGTTTCCAGATCTCTTATAACCACAATTTGAGATAATCAATGATTAAAGTTAATGAACCAATTAGTATGTAGCATTTTAAATTTTGATCAAAAATGCTGCATTCTGATTGGCTGATTACTTTAAATCTGGCCCTTGGATAGACAGATGGATAAATTAATAAATTTCCCTTCTTTTGTATGCAGATTGATCAAATAATGTTGAAAAATAAACAATCTTTGTCCAAAACGTAAAATATTGGCTTATATTGTCAATGAAAAAAAAGTAACTGAACAAGAAAATATGATCTCTCCCATTTATTTTGAAATATAAATAAAAGAGAATCAACTTATTGACAGTTTTCAGTTCACACCAACCAGAGTTATTGCCGATCATCAAATATTTTGAAACCAGATCAGATTTACTGTCATCTATCATCTAACAGATTCACTTGATTGATGATTCTACATTTTTCACAAAAAAAAACAGAGCATAGAAAATATTTTTACAAAATAACATTTGTCCTCGTTTTACATCTCACTACGAGGCGAGACAATCGTGCCAAAATAATGATATTGAGTGTTGTGAAAACTTAAAATAGTTACAAACACAGAGCATACTGCATAGAAAATATTTTTACAAAATAACATTTATCCTCGTTTTACATCTCACTACGAGGCGAGACAATCGTGCCAAAATAATGATATTGAGTGTTGTGAAAACTTAAAATAGTAACAAACAAACAGATCATAGAAAATATTTTTACAAAATAACATTTGTCCTCGTTTTACATCTCACTACGAGGCGAGACAATCGTGCCAAAATGATGATATTGAGTGTTGTGAAAACTTAAAATAGTAACAAACACACAAATGAAACTTAAACCCCCAACACGGTTGTATTAGTCTACAGCTGATGGTATGAAGCGCAGGGGTGGGCCATGGGTTGAGATTAGTAATGACCTGTGACATAGGAATCAATAACAACACAGGAATCAACGCTGGTTCCAGTAGAACACAACATAAAGTAAAAACATTAATCACATCTTCTACACTTCTTCATCAAGTCTTGAGACGATACGTTAAAGTACTGACCAAAGTTCAAGATATTTCAAAGAAATCTTCAAGAGCTTCAAATTTGCTAACACATTCTTTATTCTTGTCAAAGCGGCTTCTTCCGATTTTTTTTATGCTTCTTCCAATGTTTTTGAAAGTCATGAAATAACTAATTAGCATATAAGATATGTCTTGATGATTTCATCGAATAGTTCGCTTCTTTCTTCTAACAATAGGAACTTCTCACAGTATCTTGTTTAGTGTTGCTTATTACTTCGGGCTTCTTCCGATTTTTTTTTTTTTTTATGCTTCTTCCAATGTTTTTGAAAGTCATGAAATAACTAATTAGCATATAAGATTCTTGATGATTTCATCGAATAGTTCGCTTCTTTCTTCTAACAATAGGAACTTCTCACAGTATCTTGTTTAGTGTTGCTTATTACTTCGTTCTTCCGATTTTTTTTTTATGCTTCTTCCAATGTTTTTGAAAGTCATGAAATAACTAATTAGCATATAAGATTCTTGATGATTTCATCGAATAGTTCGCTTCTTTCTTCTAACAATAGGAACTTCTCACAGTATCTTGTTTAGTGTTGCTTATTACTTCGGACCTCAGTATATCTTCAAGATGGTTCCAAGATCTTTTAAAAATTCTTCATGTAAGTAGTTTGATATTTCTTCTGTTTCATTTATTTAAGGCTTGTAAAATTTATCTTCATGTAAGTTTGAACCTAACGCTTGCTTTTGAAACATCAAAAAAGAATATAAAATTTTCCGAGCCGAGTATTTTGCACTAAAAAAAGCTGTTTAAAATAAATCCCTGATGTAGTTCGGTATCTTCTTGTATAATGTGAACAAATTTGAACTTCCAAGGAAATTCTTCTGGGTTTCCAATTGTTTTAAAATAAATCCCTGATGTAGTTCGGTATCTTCTTGTATAATGTGAACAAATTTGAACTTCCAAGGAAATTCTTCTGGGTTTCCAATTTTTGAATTGAGAGCTCGATTCACACGTAATTTTAATTTGAAAATGATCTTGAAGAAAATATATTGGGGTCTTCTAGGTGTAGTAAAAATGTTCTTCTTAATGTTCCCGAGTATATCAGTCTTGAAGTATGGATTTTCGTTTAGTTCCATTCGTTCTTCATATCAATGCCTTCTTGATTTTTCTTTTCTTCACTGATTTTAGCGAGTATTAAAATAAATAGGTACATTTTGTAAATTTAAGTAATATAAAATTAGGAATATGAAAAAAAAACGCATGATACCTACCGAGTAATTATAAGAAATAATAGTAGTATCGAACATTTTAATTAAGTCCAAGGGCCGAATGCATAGTCGTTCCTAAATGATGAAGGTTTCCTTTTTCCTTAAGATTTCCTATTTCCTTCAGGTATCCATTTTCCTATGTTGTATATTTTCTTCTCCTTTAATACTAATGGCGTCTATAAATTTCCCTTCTTTTGTATGCAGATTGATCAAAATGTTGAAAAATAAACAATCTTTGCCCAAAACGTAAAATATTGGCTTATATTGTCAATGAAAAAAAAGTAACTGAACAAGAAAATATCACAGATGCATAGGATGATGATGGTCTAAATTTCCTTTCTTTTGTATGCAGATTGATCAAATGTTGAAAAATAAACAATCTTTGTCCAAAACGTAAAATATTGGCTTATATTGTCAATGAAAAAAAAGTAACTGAACAAGAAAATATCACAGATGCATAGGATGATGATGGTCTGCATTATCTATCACAAATATTGAATAAGGAGATCAGAAGACTTTTTATCACCACGGCAGAGTGATAATTGAAAACCATAGAGCACCACATTTGCCAAGTAATAAGCTAGAATCACTAGTGTGGTACAGGGAACAGTCATGTTGTATAACGGCGGGGAGATTTACAAATGACCACAAGAGGAATCATTTTCTGTGTCTATGACTTCGGCTACCTGAAAGTATAGGAAACAGAAATGACGCATAAATGTCAGAAGTTAAACATGAATTTCATTTTACCGGGAAATTAGCAGAGAAAAACCCAACATCTCTTCAGTTATCTAGTATGTTGTTCCACGTAATGTTATGCGTCTAAATTATTCATACTTTAATTTTCAATTGAATTTCGGTATATTCTTGCCAAATTCTTCACTCTGGAGAAATGTTAAAGCTCTTACATTATATGGAAGGAGGGAGAGGGATAGCTTTTTGGTGTGTGGAATATTTGCAAAATCGAACTACGCATGCATTTTTTTTTTTTTGATGGTGGGCATTGAACCCGGACCTTCTAAATGGCAAGAAATCGCGTTACCACTGGACTAACAGTACCCCCAAATTGGTATGGTGTGTTATCTCAAAATAGTGAGAAAGAGTAGAACGGCATAAATGGCAAAATAAAGAAAGCAACAGAAAGCGAAATAAAAGTAATATAGTATTATTTTTTTCTGTTACTAACAACTCTGTTTCTGTTACTAATTAATTAAGAAAAAATACGAGGAAAATTAAAATTACCACTTGGTCTGATTTACGTTGACAGCTCAGAAATGAAAAAATAATTTCTATATTTTCTTCTCTTCCATTTGGATACTAATCGCGTTCATTGGCTGTCGACCAGTTTCGATTGATTCTTAGTTGCTATGGATATAATATACACTCGAATGCAAAAAAATTAGGACAGTTTTAATTTAATTGAATACTCTTACAGCCATTTCAAAGTCAATCTGTTCCAAATTTTCTGCACGTCAGTGTATTGAAATTGAAATGTTAAAGAAAGTCGGAAATACACATTGTGCTTTCGTAACTAGGAGGAGTTTAGGATCCACTATACATATGAATTTTAGGAAAGCACTTAAAGGAGTCCCTCATCATTAGGGTACGACTGTGCATTCGGCCCTAAATAGTTGCTCTTTACTTACAGCTATCGAGAGTGGACTGTACTAGGAGTGAAAACCAGTCATGTTTTCTTTTCCCAATTTACAGGTGGTAGTAGTGGAAAATAGGGAAATTTATTTTTTATTTATTTTATTGTACACAGAACAAAATTATGCATAGTATAATGTCAGAATACAAATAATATATAATAATTACTTAAGAATAGAGCAAGAAGTTAATGAATGGCCAATGTGTTTGAATAATGAAGATGACCAAATTTTGTGATATCTCAAAATGGAACATTGCCTAGCATTGTACCATTTTACTATTTTCCACCAGAAAATTGCAAAAGGGAAATACGACCATTACCACCTGAAAAGGAAAATATGACTAATGTTGAGAGCTAAAGTTATTCAAATTATTTATTTATTTTATTGTACACAGAACAAAATTATGCATAGTATAATGTCAGAATACAAATAATATATAATAATTACTTAAGAATATTTTTTTTTTAGTTTGAGCATTTAAGTGAAACTGGAACTTTACCTGAAATCCACCCCATCTGGGAATTGAACCCATGACTGCAGTCAATGGTTTCATCGAGGGTCAATGGTCCCCATTGAGGCAATGCGCTTAGATTCATCCCTATTGACTTTTTCATCTTTTTTGCCTTTTCCTGTGTACAGATGGGGTCAGTATTTTCCATGCCACCAGAAAATTGCAAAGGGGAAATACGACCATTACCACCTGAAAAGGAAAATATGACTAATGTTGAGAGCTAAAGTTATTCAAATTTACTTACGAGGTGAGTAGGTATTTCCCACCAGAAAATTGCAAAAGGGAAATACGACCATTACCACCTGAAAAGGAAAATATGACTAATGTTGAGAGCTAAAGTTATTCAAATTCTGAGGCAATGCGCTTAGATTCATCCCTATTGACCTGCCTCGGTGGCGTAGTGGTCAAGACGCTTGCCTGGTAATCAGGAGGGCGTGGGTTCGATCCCAGCCGAGGTATGGAATTTTATCTAAGTTTCTACGTCCGCAACTTTACCCGAAACCTTTAACTATAAAACGAGTTTTTCTGTCAGAAATACAAGAATATAAAATATTCCTCCCATGAAATCAGCTCACTTATTTACGCTATTCATGAAGTTTCTGCGTCCGCAACTTTACCCGAAACCGTTAACTATAAAACGAGTTTTTCTGTCAGAAATACAAGAATATAAAATATTCCTCCCATGAAATCAGCTCACTTATTTACGCTATTCATTTTGTATTTAAATGTGTCACACTTAGTTGCAGCGTGGTTTTATTTCCCAGCTTCTTCTTTTTGTTTTCAAATTTCTTTAGATGCGAAAACGTTTCTTCTCCAATAAAGGAAGACTAGAAGACCTTGTGTTCCGAGTTCTTATTAGGTTTAGAAAAAAAGCTTGAGGGCTTCATGTTGCAGCGTGGTTTTATTTCCCAGCTTCTTCTTGTTTTCAAATTTCTTTAGATGTGAAAACGTTTCTTCTCCAATAAAGGAAGACTAGAAGACCTTGTGTTCCGAGTTCTTATTAGGTTTAGAAAAAAAGCTTGAGGGCTTCATGGATGAGATTTCAAAATAGAAGAATTGATGGTTTCTTCAATAAACCCGAATCCACGCTATCTTCTTCGCAGGAGGGCGGGAGTTTCTTATATTTTTCTTTTTTATTCTACTTTTTTTGTTCTCTCTTCATCCTTTCTTACCTTTAGAAAACAATACAAAACAAAAGAAAAAAAAGTGCATTAGATGTTTGACATTTTTTTACTAAAAATTTAAACTTTAATTATTATTTAAAAATGCATGATTATAATTTTTTAGGTAATAGTAGATGGTCTTAACACGTTACTCATAGGTACAGAAAGAAAGCAAAACACCCAATAATTCCAAGGCTGCTGTTACATTAAGTAAGGCTTGAGATATGATTTGTTAGTCTTGCGTTGTAAGTTGTAACCTCTGTATATGAGATTCATCGTATTTTTTTTTTTTTTAAGCAATGTGTTTTTTTAAGCAATGTGAACATTATTTATTGAGACTACTGCCTTTGATTTGACTGAGCGATGTACGATAATGAGTAACAAGTGTTTGAAAATGAATTATAAAAGGAACAGGGAAACATTGTTCCTCGCACAAATTAACAAATGATGAGATATAAAACAGGGGTGTATGACAAAACCGCTAATGGAAATAAAAGTTTTTATTGGTGTTAAGTGGTTTTGTAATACACTGAAAAACCGTAAATTTTGCGAAACTGATTAAAATAAAAGTTCAAATATCTCTTTTCTCATGGGGCGTCTTCTAACATCTACCAAAAATAACAAATCAAAGTCTCTAGACATAAAAATAAAATAAATGGAAAAAGGACCGAGTAAGAAATTTATGCCGAACGGCATAACATCAAATTTTTTTATTTAATGCTGGTATTTTTTTTCTCCGGCATCGTTCTCGATATTTGAACGCTCCTATATAAAATGTACGCCAGCGATATATATATATAAAAAAAAATCGTTCCCTCCCGTGCCGGAGCAGTGTGTGTGCACCTTAATGGTTAAGACACTCGCCTGGTAAACGCGAGGGTGGCGGTTCAATCCCACCAAGGTATGGAATTTTTTTCTCAATATAATATGGGATTTTGATAACAATGTGCTTGTGACACTTTATTAATAAATTACTAGGTGTAGCTAAGACTAAGACTTACTCATCTCTGTCATTGTAACTGCGCCCACCCCCACCACGGTAGCTATTTCTCCGACTGAAAAAATAAACAAAAAGCAATACTGAGTACATAATATGTAAGTTCCAACAACATTAAATATTTGTTTGTACATACTTCTTCAAATTTTCCCCCTTTAATGGCATGCTTCTCACTCAGTAAGCTCCCCAATTCCGACTGGGTATTGTTGAGTTGTTCACTTAGTTGTTGTTACAAGTTAACATTAAATATTTGTTTGTACATACTTCTTCAAATTTTCCCCCCTTTAATGGCATGCTTCTCACTCAGTAAGCTCCCCAATTCCGACTGGGTATTGTTGAGTTGTTCACTTAGTTGTTGTTACAAGTGTTGGAATTTTTGACCATTAGGCCATTTCCCCCCTATTGTTGACTTGAGCAGCTGATATCAAAAAGTGGAAAGAAAATCAAAGCAAGATTCTAACCAAGTACCAATTCCTCCATGTACGTCCTCTTTAAAGTATAGGGCAACTTACTAGGTAGGTCGTCCCATATAGATGCCAGGGGTAGGTGTGTGAGCGCGCTGAGTCACTGAGAAGTCCACTCGGATCTGTCTTCCATCAATTTCCATGCCAGTACAAGCGTCCTTGGCTGCTGCAGCATCATCACGAGACTCAAAGTACACAAAGCAGAACCCACGGGATCTGCCGGTCTTTGCATCAATCACCACCTCTACTCGCTCAACAGGGCCGTACTTGGAGAAAATGTGGTTGATTTGTTGCTCTGTGGTGTAAATACTGAGGCCAAACACTCCCAGACAGCGACTGGGCTGTGGGTTTTCTCGCCCGTCTGCAAACTGTTTTTTTCCTGTGGATATTTATATCAGAGATTTCTCTAAATACATAATTTGTATTGACTACACAAGACATTTTAGAAAAGTATGTAACAGATTAATAAAAAATGCCCATTTGAATATTCTGAGACTTTTTCGAAATGTCTTGTATACTGTGAGTTTGATTTGATTATTCAAAAAAAGTGTTTTGTATTTGGTTTGAAACATCTAATTAAATCCCTCACACAATGCAAATGGGTATGTATAAGGGGTTTCTTAGACATTATCTTAAGTAGGATGAGAGAGCTTTCCTGTGGATATTTATATCAGAGATTTTTCTAAATAAATAATTTGTATTAACTACACAAGACATTTTAGAAAAGTATGTAACAGATTAATAAAAAATGCCCATTTGAATATTTTGAGACTTTTTCGAAATGTCTTGTATACTGTGAGTTCAAACATTGATTATTCAAAAAAAGTGTTTTGTATTTGATTTTGAAACATCTAATTAAATCCCTCACACAATGCAAATGGGTATGTATAAGGGGTTTCTTAGACATTATCTTAAGTAGGATGAGAGAGCCCTCACACAATGCAAATGGGTATGTATAAGGGGTTTCTTAGACATTATCTTAAGTAGGATGACAGAGGGAAAAATAGACACATAATTATAATCTTACCTCTTCCACCATAGCTGTCGCCTCTGCTTCCTCCTCCACTTCTGTAACTACTGCAATTATAATCTTACCTCTTCCACCATAGCTGTCGCCTCTGCTTCCTCCTCCACTTCTGTAACTACTGCTATTATAATCTTACCTCTTCCACCATAGCTGTCGCCTCTGCTTCCTCCTCCACTTCTGTAACTACTGCTTCGTTTCCTGTAACCAGGACTTCTGGATCGGCTCCGATAACCCCCTCTCCTACCTCTTGGTGAGTATGAACGAGAACGAGACCTATGGGGAGAGGGGGAGAATGAGACAGAGCGACGGTACCTAGCACAGGACAACAGTTTTCCTTGTATGAGACTTTTCTGAGTGTGAAGTGAGCAATTCAATTATTAATTGCAGAAAAGGATCATGTTCACAGATTGAAACTTTTGGCTTTCAAAAACCTTAGTTAACACTTATCTGATAGGTATCAAAAATGAAAAGTTGTTACATTTGATGAATCATTTCACTGGTATACATAAAATACATAATAGTATGTCTTAAGATCTAGAATCTAGAGGTTGTAGAAGGAAGAAAATTATGTAGCATAGACCCTCAATTGTTGAGCTCTGTAACATAAAAACTTCATTAAGATAATCTAATGTAGGTAGGTAAGTAATTTAGATGCAATTTTCATATTGAGTAAAGAGCTAAGAAATTAAAGATGATGGCATGGGATCTATTTTATAATACTGTTGTACTTCATATCAATACAATTTTATTTGAAGCTCTTGGACATAAACCTTTTCTAACCATTTTGGTTAATGCTGAAAATAATATTTAAAAACAAGTCAGTGAAAACTCATGCTCTCAAAGTCTCTTGAACATAAACCTTTTCTAACCATTTTGGTTAATGCTGAAAATAATATTTAAAAACAAGTCAGTGAAAACTCATGCTTTCAAAGTGGAGGTACCCCCCTGATTTGGCTTTGTGCACAGGGAAACTAGGGTTGGGCTTAGGGGGGAAAAACTGATGATATTGGGAGTCTGAAATTCAAGAATGAAGACTTATTACAATAAGGTAAGTTACATAAAAAGTGGATCCAAAATTACATTCATTTTTATCACTATTATTACCTATTTCCTAAACCATTGTCCCTACCACAGGCCACTTGAGGCCTAAAAAATGCTTGGTAATGTCACAAAAGTATATTAAATCTGAATTTCAAATAACATTACATAGAATATACCTTGTTTATCCTGCCCAAATAGGACTGAAAAGTCCCATTACCCCAGCAGTCTAAACAAGGTCTCATATATTTGATGGGTTAATAAATAATACGTACAACTAACAATTCAGTAAAAAGACCTTGCTTAACTAGAAAAAAAAGGTAAATGTAAATTATTATTATTATTTTTTAAGAGGTTTGACAGAGGGAACTGTAACGGCTTTGGTCTTATTGTCCCGAAATAGAAGGGAGAAGGAAGACAGGATAGGAGAAAGCCAGCCGTTCCGAGAACGAACATTATCCCATCAGGATATTATTATTATTTTTTAAGAGGTTTGACAGAGGGAACTGTAACGGCTTTGGTCTTATCGTCCCGAAATAGAAGGGAGAAGGAAGACAGGATAGGAGAAAGCCAGCCGTTCCGAGAACGAACATTATCCCATCAGGATAAAATCCACCCCGGGTGGGAATCAAACCCGCAGCCTAGCACTTACAAGGCAGACGCACTACCAACTAAGCTAACTAGGCTGGCTAATGTAAATTAATAGGTGGTAATAGAGAATGACAATAAAATAAAATACAACAGGTGATGATAGGTAGTAATGAAGCTCTTACCTCTTGCTTCTCCTGTGTGGACTGCCAGATCTGCTTCGAGTTATAGATTTTCTATACTTTTTGTCATCAATGCTTCCCGCCGATCCACTCCTAGCAGGAGATAACTAAACAAAAGAAGCAAGATTTTATTAAAGACATTTTATTTACATCTCTTCAATTCATTGACACTTTAGGTAATTATGCAGAAGCCACGACAGTGGAAAAGAAAGCTCCTTTTTGTATTTAACCTAACCCTACAATAACACTAATCACTGCTCTAATTGTGAAAACTCCTTTCTGCATTTGACCTAACCCTATAATAACACTGGTCACTGCTTGTTTGTGCCGGTTCCTTTGGTAGCAATCTTCCACTGACGTGACTTCTGCACAAGTACCACACTGGAACCTAAAATGGGGTCCAAGATGGGATAAAAATGAACACAAAAGTATTTGATCCACCTTACCTTACCGTCAGGTTCTGACAGGCCACACAGGCCCAGGACCTTCAGAAAAATGGTCCACATTTAATTTAATTACCTACATATGTATTTTTTTTTTCAATACCTACATAAAATAATAATAATGGGCCCTAGATGGCCTTGAAATTAGCAGTTGTGATAGATTTAACTAAAATCAACAGAAAAGTTTCAGTTTCACTAGATTTTTTTTAGTTTGAGCATTTAAGTGAAACTGGAACTTCTGAAATCCACCCCATCTGGGAATTGAACCCATGACTGCAGTCAATGGTTTCATCGAGGGTCAATGGTCCCCGTTGAGGCAATGCGCTTAGATTCATCCCTATTGACTTTTTCATCTTTTTTGCCTTTTCCTGTGTACAGATGGGGTCAGTATTTTCCATGAGCCCTAATTGGGGTGATTGCTTTGGACTGACATTTGGTTTAGGCTACAATTTTAAGAGTGGATGCCCTTTGCACTCAACCTTTGCTATTTCTTTAGCAATAGCAAAGGCTCGTATACTCCCGGCAGTCCCCCAGCCAGACTAAGCTGGTCTACTCCCTGTTTAACGTCCCCCAGTCCCTTTTTCATTTTACTCAATAAAAATTAATATTTTGTCATTTTCTGTTCTGTTCTTTTTTTGTAATAATAAAATGTACTTTATTATTTTAGGAAAACAATAATTATTCCTGTGCTGAATTATTATTATTTTTTTTAGGGGGAAAATGTGAACAGTCTATCCTGTGACACATTTAAAAAGACTAGTAAATAAAAATATGATTAGTCAACTTTTTTAGGGGGAAAATGTGAACAGTCTATCCTGTGACACATTTAAAAAGACTAGTAAATAAAAATATGATTAGTCAACTAAACTGAACACAAACATGATTTTTTTCCTGTACAGTGAGGTAGGTATCATGCCTGTCTCATGGATACAGAAAGTAAGGGAGTAAAATGGGGACAAAGGTAAAAACCAAATGTTTCTAGCACTTCTAGATGTGGGATGGAATCAGAATGAGTGAGCCTGGGCCAGCCAGTTTCCCAAGGGAATGTATACCTGACTCACAAAGGGGTTTCTTGGGGTCTTGACCAAGGCAGATGGCATGGTGGTCAAAACTTCCTTAGTAGGTATACATATAAATTTTGTAGTCTTGGTCTTCTTCTTAGATATAATATAACAAAAAATAATCCATTTCATTTTGAAATAAAGTAATGGGGTCTTGACCAAGGCAGATGGCATGGTGGTCAAAACTTCCTTGGTAGGTATACATATAAATTTTGTAGTCTTGGTCTTCTTCTTAGATATAATATAACAAAAAATAATCCATTTCATTTTGAAATAAAGTAAAATTATATCACCATGTTTGATGGCCACTTTGTATTTGCTGCAAAAAAAAATCCTCCTTTGGTCTTAATACTTCATCCTGTCATATAACATGGCCTTAAATCTTTAAAACTTGAGTCTTTTAAGGATTAAGAGGGGGAAGAACTTCTTTTGTCCACTATTGACATCCCCTTCCAGAGACAAAAAAGTATATCTGTTGACTTTAAATTAAATACATAATAAGGGGAAAATAAAATCTGGTCATCCTAACTATACATAAAATACAGGTGTTGGTAAATCAGTAAACCAAGAAAACTGTAGTCAATTAAAAATAAATAAATGCAATAAAACAATACAATGTAAATTTCAGAACTTAGGAAGTACTTTGAGATTGTGATGACCAAAATCACCAAAATGTCAAAATGCCGAAATCGGAATCGGAAAGCAAAAGCAAAATTTAAAATAGAAATGGCGCCGACCAATGAGAAACGCTGAAAATGAAATGTGCCGAATGCCGAATGTGCGTGACTGCGTGTGCGCGTTAAATAAAATGCCGAAATCGGAATCGGAAAGCAAATGCAAAAGCAAAATTTAAAAATAGAAATGGCGCCGACCAATGAGAAACGCTGAAAATGAAATGTGCGGAATGCCGAATGTGCGTGACTGCGTGTGCGCGTTAAATGCCGAGAGTGAGGTGCGTGACAGGACTACATGTCACGCACCTCTCTGGGCTCTCTGAGTGCCTTGCCTTTTTTTGGGACGGGACGGTCAGATTCGTCAGTGACGGTTTTTTTCTTTTTTTCATTATAAGGTTTATTTAATTTAATTAATACATTAATTTTTGGAGAATAGATTATGGAATTTCCTGTGTTAGTAGGTGAGTAGGAGCGGGAACGAGATCTGTAGTCTCTTCTCTTGCTGTAGTAGGGAGAGGGAGATCGTCGGTAGTGACTGCCGCCTCCACGATACCCGTTGTCATAGTAATCACTGAAAGCAATAAACGATATGATTATGATAATGCTAGTAATAACGTGCTGGCTGCCTTGGTAGTGTTCGTACACACAGAATTCCAAAAAGCCTTCTTCTGAAAATATTTTAAATTTGAAATGAAATATGAAAAGAAAACAATCAAAACTTCAAAACAAAAATATGCCGAACATTATGTACTCTTGATGATGATGACCTCCCGAGGTAGGAGGCCGGAAATACCAACATCACCCTGTATAAGTTTTTACGCCATTCAAAAATAGGCTTCACTTTTTCCCCTTTTCTCTGTCCTCTCCATTTGCATTCCACGTAATTTCATGGCAACCAACAACCAACTGAAAGACTTTTCTTTATTTAAACAAAGCATTTTTTTAAATCACTGAACTGATCTAGATTAACAGTGGAGATGATTAAATTTATAAAGGAAATTCTTCTATAAGGAAAGGATTTGCAACTTTAATTTCATTTTGACCAATAGCTTATACCTTACCTACATAAAAAAATAATAGAAAGTAAAAAAAAAAAAAACAGTTGGTCACACTGCTGTTTTTTGTGCTGTATTTTTGTTGTTGATATTTTTTTAGCTTCCTAGAAACTGAATGACCGTGCGATTTTGATAGGATTTCTTTATTTCGTTCGTGATTATCATTTTTCCCCATTTTATTCATAATTCATTCATTACACTGTGTAATAAGTGAAATGGCTGGTGCAATGATGTTCGAGAGAAGTGCATCGCAGATAAGTATAACTGGCAATAGTTATAAAACCGGATATGAAGAAGAAAACCATGATGAAGAAGTCAAAGCCAAGGAGCAGAACATTCTCCAGCTTGGAGAGAAATACAAGCAGGAAGGTAAGGCCATTGAGCTGGCTGAGCTCATTAAGAAGACGAGACCTTTCCTTAGTCAGATCAGCAAAGCTAAAGCAGCCAAGCTCGTTCGATCCTTGGTCGACTTCTTCCTAGACCTTGAAACAAGGACTGGAATGGAAGTTGCCTTGTGTAAGGAATGTATTGAATGGGCAAAGGAGGAACGAAGAACTTTTCTCAGACAATCCTTGGAAGCAAGGTTGATAGCCCTGTATTTTGATACTGGAGAATACACCGAAGCTCTTAAATTGAGCTCTAGTTTACTGAAAGAACTAAAGAAATTGGATGATAAAAATTTGTTGGTTGAAGTATTGCTGCTTGAGAGTAAAACTTATCATGCCCTTAGCAACTTATCAACATCAAGAGCATCTCTTACTTCTGCCCGCACAACTGCCAATTCTATTTACTGTCCACCCAAGATGCAGGCTGCACTTGATCTACAATCAGGAATTCTACATGCAGCTGATGAACAGGATTTCAAAACAGCATTTTCATATTTTTATGAAGCATTTGAAGGCTTCAGCACTGTGGATCACAATCATGCAATGATGTCACTGAAATATATGTTGCTCTCAAAAATCATGCTGAACACCCCTGAAGATGTGAACCAAATCTTGAGTGGTAAATTAATGTTAAAATATACTGGGAAGAATATTGAGGCTATGAAAGAAGTTGCCCAAGCAAGCCACAAGAGATCCTTAGCAGACTTCCAACAATGTTTGAAGAAATATAAAAAAGAGATATTGAGGCTATGAAAGAAGTTGCCCAAGCAAGCCACAAGAGATCCTTAGCAGACTTCCAACAATGTTTGAAGAAATATAAAAAAGAGCTCCTAATCAAACCCAACTTGAACATTAACTTTTTCAAACTTCAACAAAGCTCAGATCTTAATTTTTACGATCTTTCCATATCTATACTGACAAGACAACATAATAAATTTTCAGCTTTGGTACCACACTGCACAGTTATATCCTAAGAAAGCAATATGCCTATTGGTAAGTTACCTATCTACATAAAATGAAAATTTGCTTCCAAATGGTGTATTCAGCCTATCTAGCCATGTTGAACTGGCTGGTGCTGAACTGCAGTTAACCATCATGAAGACTTGTGCTTGTTCTTTAAAAGAAGAGAGAACTCTTAGCTAGCTAGCTAGATTGGTTAGGGTTAGCTGTTCTCCCTGTTTATAGTCCCATTGCTAGACAAAGTCAGCTTTCTGTTCAATGTCCCCAAGCCAGGGAAAACAACTATCTCAAATTTTATTGATAAAATTCTTGCTTTGTTTCAGAAGATAATACAAACAACACAGGAACAGCAGAAGTTTTGGTGAGTAGACTAAACCATCATAGTTCATAACCCTTATAGTAGGTAGGTAGATTACCTACATTCACACTAATTTCAGAGGGGAACTAAATAAATCAAATTCTAATCAGCCAAATACAACATCCATTTGCCTACATTATCATTGTTTAGGATGACATTAAATCTTTTAAATTAGATCATACTAGATTTTCTAATGCTTGTATTTTTCTCTGTATTTCAGAAAGTTATAAAATCTTCTGATTCCAAAGAAGGAGATGGACCAGGATTGAAGAAACCCAGACTAGATTTACATGCCTTACCCACCAGACAATATCTTGACCAAACTGTGGTACCAATCTTGCTAGCTGCCTTGACCCAACTAACAAAAGAAAGGTGAAAACAGGCTTTTCCTTCTTGAAAAAGACATTTAATGGGATCAAAAAGGGGGAAAAAATAACCCTTAAAGTAGGTAGATACATTACCTACATTCACATTAACTTCAGGGGGGGAAACTAAATAAATCAAATTCTAATCAGCCAAATACAACATCCATTTGCCTACATTATCATTGTTTAGGATGACATTAAATCTTTTAAATTAGATCATACTAGATTTTCTAATGCTTGTATTTTTCTCTGTATTTCAGAAAGTTATAAAATCTTCTGATTCCAAAGAAGGAGATGGACCAGGATTGAAGAAACCCAGACTAGATTTACATGCCTTACCCACCAGACAATATCTTGACCAAACTGTGGTACCAATCTTGCTAGCTGCCTTGACCCAACTAACAAAAGAAAGGTGAAAACAGGCTTTTCCTTCTTGAAAAAGACATTTAATGGGATCAAAAAGGGGGAAAAATGGGCAACTAGGAAAAAGGTGTGGCAAGTTATTTGTTCAAGTTATAAATACCAGTATCTACCTCTAATTGCTTGAGTTACAAAAAGAAAATGAAAATAAATAAAAAAAAAATCCAAGTTTGATTATGGATAACTAAACCTGTTTTTTGTTCCAGACCTCCAGATCCAATCACATTTGTTGCTAGTTACCTGGGCAACTAGGAAAAAGGTGTGGCAAGTTATTTGGTCAAGTTATAAATACCAGTATCTACCTCTAATTGCTTGAGTTACAAAAAGAAAATAAAAATAAATAAATAAAAAAAAAAAAATCCAAGTTTGATTATGGATAACTAAACCTGTTTTTTGTTCCAGACCTCCAGATCCAATCACATTTGTTGCTAGTTACCTTATGAAAAACAAGTCCCAGTATGAAACTTCTTCCTCTAGCACCAGCAGTTCATCACAATCTCAAAGTACTTCCTAAGTTCTGAAATTTACATTGTATTGTTTTATTGCATTTATTTATTTTTAATTGACTACAGTTTTTCTTGGTTTACTGATTTACCAACACTTGTATTTTATGTATAGTTTAGGATGACCAGATTTTTTCCCCCTTATTATGTATTTAATTTAAAGTCAACAGATATACTTTTTTGTCTCTGGAAGGGGATGTCAATAGTGGACAAAAGAAGTTCTTCCCCCTCTCAATCCTTAAAAGACTCAAGTTTTAAAGATTTAAGGCCATGTTATATGACAGGATGAAGTATTAAGACCAAAGGAGGATTTTTTTTTGCAGCAAATACAAAGTGGCCATCAAACATGGTGATATAATTTTACTTTATTTCAAAATGAAATGGATTATTTTTTGTTATATTATATCTAAGAAGAAGACCAAGACTACAAAATTTATATGTATACCTACCAAGGAAGTTTTGACCACCATGCCATCTGCCTTGGTCAAGACCCCATGAAACCCCTTTGTGAGTCAGGTATACATTCCCTTGGGAAACTGGCTGGCCCAGGCTCACTCATTCTGATTCCATCCCACATCTAGAAGTGCTAGAAACATTTGGTTTTTACCTTTGTCCCCATTTTACTCCCTTACTTTCTGTATCCATGAGACAGGCATGATACCTACCTCACTGTACAGGAAAAAAATCATGTTTGTGTTCAGTTTAGTTGACTAATCATATTTTTATTTACTAGTCTTTTTAAATGTGTCACAGGATAGACTGTTCACATTTTCCCCCTAAAAAAAATAATAATTCAGCACAGGAATAATTATTGTTTTCCTAAAATAATAAAGTACATTTTATTATTACAAAAAAAGAACAGAACAGAAAATGACAAAATATTAATTTTTATTGAGTAAAATGAAAAAGAAAAAAAATGTTAAATTATAACTAAATAAAGATTATTGTAATGACCATTTTCATTATTGAACATAGTTTTTATGCAGGGACTGAAGTTGATTCTGAATTGATTTAGATCAGAGTCTTGGACATAAACCTTTTCTAACCATTTTGGTTAATGCTGAAAATAATATTTAAAAACAAGTCAGTGAAAACTCATGCTCTCAAAGTGGAGGTACCCCCCTGATTTGGCTTTGTGCATAGGGAAACTAGGGTTGGGCTTAGGGGGGAAAAACTGATGATATTGGGAGTCTGAAATTCAAGAATGAAGACTTATTACAATAAGGTAAGTTACATAAAAAGTGGATCCAAAATTACATTCATTTTTATCACTATTATTACCTATTTCCTAAACCATTGTCCCTACCACAGGCCACTTGAGGCCTAAAAAATGCTTGGTAATGTCACAAAAGTATATTAAATCTGAATTTCAAATAACATTACATAGAATATACCTTGTTTATCCTGCCCAAATAGGACTGAAAAGTCCCATTACCCCAGCAGTCTAAACAAGGTCTCATATATTTGATGGGTTAATAAATAATACGTACAACTAACAATTCAGTAAAAAGACCTTGCTTAACTAGAAAAAAAGGTAAATGTAATAAAAAAGAGTTGGAAGATGATACCATAGTAAAAGCTCATATTGGAACACTATATGACAACATGCTAGAGCAGAATCTTTGTAGAATTATAGAACCTTACTCCAGAGTAGAGGTTGGATTTATTGCCAAGTCCATCAAGCTAGATGAACTGGCTGTAGAGAAGAAATTGTCTCAAATGATTTTGGATAAAAAGTTTCATGGTATATTAGATCAAGGAGAAAAAGTTCTAATTGTGTTTGAAGGAGCTGAAATAGATAAGACCTATGAGAAAGCCTTAGAAACTATCACTAGCATGGGTAAAGTAATTGACACACTGTACCAGAAGGCTAAGAAATTAACATAGATGCAGCCAAACTGATTGTTTTAAAATTGTGTACAAAATATTTTTAGCTACCTACAAATATTCTATTTTAATTTATTCTCCTCAAAATATCAAAAATATATTTACAACTGTACTTGGTAGGAAGATAAATAATGACAATGAATACCCAAGCCTGAAGTTGTTTGCAGTGTAGGTACAATATGTAGTTAAAATCATTGCTATAAATGGGACTGATTCTATTTTTAAAACCATGTAAAGTTCCTGTGAACATAATTTATTATTTGTGTTACAAGAGGTTGATAATTTAGTGATCTTTTAAAGAACCATGTTTAATCATATTATGATGTACTTACCTTGTATTTTTTTTCTTTATTCCTTTGGATTTTGTTTTTCTGTCCTAAATGTCCAAAAGAATCAAGTCTTGGAATCTTAGTTTCAAAATATCTACATTGAAACAATGTAGTTCATAGTTTAATGGATTGTTTTCAGTAGAAATTACTCTCACACTCATGTATGAACAGCATTTTACATAAAAAAAAGAGAGTAATTTTTGTACGGCTAAAAGGGGGAATCCCCTTGATTAGGTATGTAACTTTGACCTCTGCTTTTGATAGACAATATGTAGGTACCTATTTTATATTATGACATTAGATTTTTATGGCTAGTAATTGAGATGATTTGAGCTTGCCTCATCTGCATAGGAACCTTGATTAATATTTTCCACTGACAATTTTTGACTTGAATTGTCACCAGAAAAAAAGCATCAGTTGGTCAGTTGCCAATTAGTTCAGGTTATCCCACAATAAGAACCATCAAATAAAAAAGAATATGAATGTAAAAAAAAAAATGTGTTCAAATAAGTCCTCTTGAGGCCACTAGGAACTATCTGATCTAAATCAATTCGGAACTAACTTCAGTCCCTGCATAAAAACTATGTTCAATAATGAAAATGGTCATTACAATAATCTTTATTTAGTTATAATTTAACATTTTTTTTCTTTTTCATTTTACTCAATAAAAATTAATATTTTGTCATTTTCTGTTCTGTTCTTTTTTTGTAATAATAAAATGTACTTTAAACTGGGATACCTAACCATGTCTTGTAACATAATTGAAATCTCTAGTGAGGATGAGTCCAACAGTTGTGTTTCAAAAGCCACATTTGGTGCTGTACATACATTGTCTAGTAGTGATAGTGACTCAGATGATGGTCATAATCTTTCCTCTATCAAAATGCCTTGTTCCTCTTCAAGCAAAGATTATAAAATTCCAAAGCTATCAAAATCAAAAGAGAATACATCCATTACAAACTTAGAAGAATTTTCAATATCTCAAAGAAATAAAGTAAAAGAAGATAAAAATAATGGATCAAAGAGGAAAATGTGTGCAAAAGAGTTACCCAAATGTTCTTCCAAGCATTTAAAGTCATGTGATAAAGGTGCCAATCTTTCTGAAAAAAGTCCCAACCTTAATGATTCATTATCAAGTATTTTGTCATCACCATCTCCTGTTAGTAAGGTAAGAAACAATAGAGAACCAAGGTGATTTTCAAAAGGCCTTGTGGGTTGTGAAGGTGTAGGCTCATAACATGGAATAGGCTTACTTACTTATAGGCAATTAAAACCAACCTCAGTGGTGTAGTGGTTAGCGCGGTGGACTTTGGATCTGGAGGTTGGTGGTTCGAGTCCAAGTCAAGCCATTAAATTTAGCATAGTGCATTAAGCAGGGAACAACATTTGTGACAAGCATTTATGCTTAACACAATTAAAATTCCTTTTCCTTTTTTTACTTATAGGCAATTGCCATCTCTTGTTGTTGTGTCAAGTAGTTTTTAGAATATGAATTACAAGGTGATCCTAAATGACAATATTGTGGAACTTGTGTCATAATAAAGTACTGTTTCTCTCACTCTTTGTTGATCTAGAGAAAAAAGGAACCAAAACAAACACAACTGGTAGAAGACAAACTAAAAGAGAAGCAGAAAAAAGCTGCAGAAGTTTTAAAGAAAAAAAAAGAGGAGGCAGAATTGAAAGCACAGAAAAAACAAATTGCAGATTCCTTAAGGAAATTCAAACCAGGAGAATGCTTAAAGGTAAATATTTATTATTATTTTCTAATCCAAGTCAAGTCATAAAATTTATTTAGCTGTATTAAATTGTGGACTAACATTAGTGATGAACATTTAAGTGTTTGACACAAATGACCTAATGTCCATAGTGTTA
>NW_007377580.1:77810-116984 GCF_000475195.1 Diaphorina citri
TTTTTCCCCCTTTTTGATCCCATTAAATGTCTTTTTCAAGAAGGAAAAGCCTGTTTTCACCTTTCTTTTGTTAGTTGGGTCAAGGCAGCTAGCAAGATTGGTACCACAGTTTGGTCAAGATATTGTCTGGTGGGTAAGGCATGTAAATCTAGTCTGGGTTTCTTCAATCCTGGTCCATCTCCTTCTTTGGAATCAGAAGATTTTATAACTTTCTGAAATACAGAGAAAAATACAAGCATTAGAAAATCTAGTATGATCTAATTTAAAAGATATAATGTCATCCTAAACAATGATAATGTAGGCAAATGGATGTTGTATTTGGCTGATTAGAATTTGATTTATTTAGTTTCCCCCCTGAAGTTAGTGTGAATGTAGGTAATGTATCTACCTACCTACTATAAGGGTTATGAACTATGATGGTTTAGTCTACTCACCAAAACTTCTGCTGTTCCTGTGTTGTTTGTATTATCTTCTGAAACAAAGCAAGAATTTTATCAATAAAATTTGAGATAGTTGTTTTCCCTGGCTTGGGGACATTGAACAGAAAGCTGACTTTGTCTAGCAATGGGACTATAAACAGGGAGGAGAACAGCTAACCCTAACCAATCTAGCTAGCTAAGAGTTCTCTCTTCTTTTAAAGAATAAGCACAAGTCTTCATGATGGTTAACTGCAGTTCAGCACCAGCCAATCAAACATGGCTAGATAGGCTGAATACACCATTTGGAAGCAAATTTTCATTTTATGTAGATAGGTAACTTACCAATAGGCATATTGCTTTCTTAGGATATAACTGTGCAGTGTGGTACCAAAGCTGAAAATTTATTATGTTGTCTTGTCAGTATAGATATGGAAAGATCGTAAAAATTAAGATCTGAGCTTTGTTGAAGTTTGAAAAAGTTAATGTACAAGTTGGGTTTGATTAGGAGACTGAATCTGTCAAAATCCGACACTTGTGCTTTCGCTAATTCGCTTTGCTAGTCTGCTCCTTTCCTTTTTAGCTTTTTCCTTTCAATCTTTCATTCAGCAGCACAAAGGCAAAACTTGAGCAAAAGCAAAAGCGGCGAAAAGCGCCAAAAGGCCCAAAAGAGTTTGATTAGGAGACTGAAATCTGTCAAAATCCGACACTTGTGCTTTCGCTAATTCGCTTTGCTAGTCTGCTCCTTTCCTTTTTAGCTTTTTATCTTTTTCCTTTCAATCTTTCATTCAGCAGCACAAAGGCAAAACTTAGAGCAAATTAGCAAAAGTGCAAAAGCGCCAAATCCGCCAAAAGCAAAAAACTTAAAAACTACTAACTACTAACAGCCAGTTGAGCCAGTTGCAGCTTGCCGGACGTAGGGAAGGGAAATATCCCTGCATACAAGGAAAAAGAATTTTTCCCCTTTGATTAGGGAATCTTTAAAACTACTAACAGCGACAGCGTACAGCGGTAAACAGCGAAATGAGCGAACACCGAACAGCCGAACACCGAACAGCTCAACAGCCAGTTGCAGGTTGCAGCTTGCCGGACGTAGGGAAGGGAAATATCCCTGCATACAAGGAAAAAGAATTTTTCCCCTTTGATTAGGGAATCTTTATTTTTATTAAATTTGGCAACACTGTTCAACCGTCACCGGTATGAGCGATTTGGCGGTATTTTTAAAAAATTCAAATTTTGTGACCCACAAAGTGGATTTTAAGAAATAAGAAATGAAAACGTTTTAAGCTCTTCCTTTATTCCTTAACGAGAAAACCTGGGTAAGCACATAAGCTTAAGCTCTAGCGTCTTCAAGAGGCAGAGTGCACCCACAGACAATAGGCAGGAGTGACTTCCACAAAGTGGATTAGGATTTTAAGTTTAAGAAATAAGAAATGAAAACGTTTTAAGCTCTTCCTTTAATTTAACGAGAAAACCTGGGTAAGCACATAAGCTTAAGCTCTAGCGTCTTCAAGAGGCAGAGTGCACCCACAGACAATAGGCAGGAGTGAAAAACAAAAATTAAGAATTAACAATTCTCATGATTTTCAATTTTTTATTTAACACAAAGATAATAAAATATAAAAAAATATAGCGAAATTTGAAACACTCTTGCAAAATATTTAATTAAAATTATGTGACATTTCAACCACACATAATATCTTTGTTTTTTTTTTTTTCAAGATGTTTGACAGAGGGAACTGTAACTGCTATGGTCTTATCATCCCGAAATCGAAGAGAGTTCAAGGAAGCCAGGATAGCAAGATGTTTGACAGAGGGAACTGTAACTGCTATGGTCTTATCATCCCGAAATCGAAGAGAGTTCAAGGAAGACAGGATAGGAGAAAGCCAGCCGTTCCGAGAACAAACATCCCATCAGGATAAAATCTGCCCCGGGCAGGAATTGAACCTGTGGCCTAGCACTTACAAGGCCAACACACTACCAACTAAGCTAACTAGGCTGGTGTACACATAATCTTGCTTAACTTATCTGTTAGGAATTGGTGCATTCAACATGCTATTGTCGATAAAAATTAAAAAGTTAAAAAGTGGATTTTAGAAATAAGAAATGAAAACGTTTTAAGCTCTTCCTTTATTCCTTAACGAGAAAACCTAGGTAAGCACATAAGCTCTAGCGTCTTCAAGAGGCAGAGTGCACCCACAGACAATAGGCAGGAGTGATTAGTGTTATCATGAAACACTCTTGCAAAATATTTAATTAAAATTATGTGACATTTCAACCACACATAATATCTTTGTTTTTTTCAAGATGTTTGACAGAGGGAACTGTAACTGCTATGGTCTTATCATCCCGAAATCGAAGAGAGAAGGAAGACAGGATAGGAGAAAGGCAGCTGTTCCAAGAACAAACATCCCATCAGGATAAAATCCGCCCCGGGCAGGAATTGAACCTGTGGCCTAGCACTTACAAGGCCAACGCACTACCAACTAAGCTAACTAGGCTGGTGTACACATAATCTTGCTTAACTTATCTGTTAGGAATTGGTGCATTCAACATGCTATTGTCGCAGCTGTTCCAAGAACAAACATCCCATCAGGATAAAATCCGCCCCGGGCAGGAATTGAACCTGTGGCCTAGCGCTTACAAGGCAGACGCACTACTAACTAAGCTAACTAGTCTGGCATACACATAATCTTGCTTAACTTATCTGTTAGGAATTGGTGCATTCAACATGCTATTGTCTCAGGCTAACTTGGATCAGTAAGGTTTGAGATGTTTTTTTTTTTTTAATGCCAAAATGGGATATGTACCTACTAAAAATAAAGGCTTATAGCTTATAGGTACACGGTACAGTACACCTTTCATTTCAATATCTTCTTCACCTTTTCCCATGTTATACAGGGTGGGTGTTTTTTGGTGACCCACTCCATCTTTTGGGCTGACATTTGATTTTGACTACAAAATTTTATGAGTGGATGCTCTTTGCTCGGTGTTTTTTGGTGACCCACTCCATCTTTTGGGCTGACATTTGATTTTGACTACAAAATTTTATGAGTGGATGCTCTTTGCTCTCTTGCCTTTGCTAATTCTTTAGCTAGGGAAATTTCAGGTTGGTATGCTCCTTGTTGTTCCCCAGCCAGACACTTTCATTTCAATATCTACCCTCTCTAGAACACAAGTTATGAAATACCCTTAAACCACTTCTTGTTCCAGATATACTATCAACTGGGATATCAGGTATTCAGGTTCGGTGGCAGAGGGTGTGGGATACTAACACAGGAAATTCCATAATCTATTCTCCAAAAATTAATGTATTAATTAAATTAAATAAACCTTATAATGAAAAAAAGAAAAAACCGTCACTGACGAATCTGACCGTCCCGTCCCAAAAAAAGGCAAGGCACTCAGAGAGCCCAGAGAGGTGCGTGACATGTAGTCCTGTCACGCACCTCACTCTCGGCATTTAACGTGCACACGCAGTCACGCACATTCGGCATTCGGCACATTTCATTTTCAGCGTTTCTCATTGGTCGGCGCCATTTCTATTTTTAAATTTTGCTTTTGCTTTTGCATTTGCTTTCCGATTCCGATTTCGGCATTTTGACATTTTGAGATTTTTGAGTTTTCAAAAATTTCAGATCCAGGCATTCATTCAGTATTCAGCTTGAAATTATTTTCCAGTTTTCCCCTCTTAGTTTCGAAAACATCTCATTTGGCCATAATATTGTTCACTTTGTAACGTCTGAGGTCTCATCTTCACCACTCTTGTTCATAGCTATTCTGAAATTTGAACTTGTGACAAAATGAGTGATCGAGAGGTAAGCGTGAATGGTCTTTAGATTTTTATCAGGGTAAAAAGTCAGTAGGACTGGGGGACGTTAAACAGGGAGTAGACCAGCTTAGTCTGGCTGGGGGACTGCCGGGAGTATACAAGCCTTTGCTATTGCTAAAGAAATAGCAAAGGTTGAGTGCAAAGGGCATCCACTCTTAAATTTGTAGCCTAAACCAAATGTCAGTCCAAAGCAATCACCCCAATTAGGGCTCATGGATTAAATAGCATAGGTTGAGTGCAAAGGGCATCCACTCTTAAATTTGTAGCCTAAACCAAATGTCAGTCCAAAGCAATCACCCCAATTAGGGCTCATGGAAAATACTGACCCCATCTGTACACAGGAAAAGGCAAAAAAGATGAAAAAGTCAATAATAATAATAATAATAGACTCTTGAGTGGAAGGTAACCACTAGGCGAGGTTAACGCCTTAGGCGTTCTCTACCACCTAACCCTTAACATTTCAATTTCAATACACTGACGTGCAGAAAATTTGGAACAGATTGACTTTGAAATGGCTGTAAGAGTATTCAATGAAAATTAAAACTGTCCTAATTTTTTTTGCATTCGAGTGTATATATTATATCCATAGCAACTAAGAATCAATTGAAACTGGTCGATAGCCAATGAACGCGATTAGTATCCAAATGGAAGAGAAGAAAATATAGAAATTGTTTTTTCATTTCTGAGCTGTCAACGTAAATCAGACCAAGTGGTAATTTTAATTTTCCTCGTATTTTTTCTTAATTAATTGAGCATAAAATAAAGTTGTTAGTAACAGAAAAACCTTTTTTGAAAAAGTGGTAGGTGAAAAATCGAAAGTGGCCTATGACAAACAGACGCCATCAGTATTAAAGGAGAAGAAAATATACAACATAGGAAAATGGATACCTGAAGGAAATAGGAAATCTTAAGGAAAAAGGAAACCTTCATCATTTAGGAACGACTATGCATTCGGCCCTTGGACTTAATTAAAATGTTCGATGCTACTACTATTTCTTATAATTACTCGGTAGGTATCATGCGTTTTTTTCATATTCCTAATTTTATATTACTTAAATTTACAAAATGTACCTATTTATTTTAATACTCGCTAAAATCAGTGAAGAAAAGAGAAAAAGTGGTAGGTGAAAAATCGAAAGTGGCCTATGACAAACAGACGCCATCAGTATTAAAGGAGAAGAAAATATACAACATTTGACACAAATGACCTAATGTCCATAGTGTTAGTGTCTAAAATGGGGGGGAGGGGGGCATTTAAGTAGGTACTCATATGCTTCTTAACACAGTAATAAAATCATGTAGGTATATTGATTCAAAGTTATCATTATCACCTTTGTACCAACATCACCACAATAAACGCCTCTCAACACCACGAGATAAAGGCGGCAACACTGTCATCTCTTTTGACGGAAAGCCTGTGCCAGACAAGGAACATTTGTGACAAGCATTTATGCTTAACACAATTAAAATTCCTTTTCCTTTTTAGTCCGTCCTCCCTTTACTATTACAATAGTAATAAAAAGGTATAAGGGACGGACTATTGTATTCGCCTCCTTATAGGCATTTGCCATCTCTTGTTGTTGTGTCAAGTAGTTTTTAGAATATGAATTACAAGGTGATCCTAAATGACAATATTGTGGAACTTGTGTCATATAGGCAATTGCCATCTCTTGTTGTTGTGTCAAGTAGTTTTTAGAATATGAATTACAAGGTGATCCTAAATGACAATATTGTGGAACTTGTGTCATAATAAAGTACTGTTTCTCTCACTCTTTGTTGATCTAGAGAAAAAAGGAACCAAAACAAACACAACTGGTAGAAGACAAACTAAAAGAGAAGCAGAAAAAAGCTGCAGAAGTTTTAAAGAAAAAAAAAGAGGAGGCAGAATTGAAAGCACAGAAAAAACAAATTGCAGATTCCTTAAGGAAATTCAAACCAGGAGAATGCTTAAAGGTAAATATTTATTATTATTTTCTAATCCAAGTCAAGTCATAAAATTTATTTAGCTGTATTAAATTGTGGACTAACATTAGTGATGAACATTTAAGTGCTTGACACAAATGACCTAATGTCCATAGTGTTAAAGTGTCTAAAATGGGGGGGAGGGGGGCATTTAAGTAGGTACTCATATGCTTCTTAACACAGTAATAAAATCATGTAGGTATATTGATTTTTTTTTCTTTTTTTTTTTTCATTTGATTATTTTTTTTTTCAGCATCTGACTACACGGTTGGATATTTCACTTACTCAAGAATCATATGGTAATGATGTCTTAACCAATCTTGATACTTTGGATACTAAATATGAAATTATATCTCAACCTCTACCAGCTACCATTACTTGGATTCGTGATGGTAACAATAGTTGTGAAGAAAATCTGGTGCTTGTTATTTTGTCAGGAGAAAAGTTTGTAAAGTTAATAGCTGAAATGAAAATAACGGATGAAGTTAATAAATTCAAAAGAACTTTCTCCAACAAGAGAATCATCCTGGTTATTTTCGGTTTTGAATTCTACATGACAAAACTGAAAAAGGAGAAATGCTCCAAAACAAACAATCTCAGTTCAGCATTAAAAAATCTAACCAAGTCTGATGTAGAGCTGGCTATGATTCAGTTACAACTAGTTTGTAAATGTAACTGTAAACTATTGGAGACACGGGCAGATGTGGCATTACATGTGCAACAAGTCACTAAATCTGTAGCAGAAATGCCTTTCAGGTGAGATAGACTTGTTCTGAATCTGACGTTTTGAGTACAACTTCTCTCAGTTCCATTGAAATATTGAAAATCTACTGTAAAATTAGTATGAACAGGTAAAGGGTTGGGGGCAGCAATAACTTTTGTACTTGCTGTGCATAGGTACCTACTAGACAGGGCAGATTTTGGAGCTACATCCAATTGGAAAGTTGAAGATTCAAGGGGGAGAAAAACTTTTGCTAAAAACTTGCCTTTAATATCAAACTTTGATTCTAGACTTGAGAGACAGAAGCTGGAGGAGAAAAGTGACTGGCATGCAAGTTCAGATTCCAAGGATTGTGTCAAAGTAGATAGACTGGGCAATGGATTAGGTAGATTATGGCGGCAACAGATATGTCAGTTCAATAACGTCACACTGGACATAAGTGAAGCCATTGCTCAAGTGTACAAAACTCCAACTTCTCTTATCAAGGTAACTTTTTAAAGAAAAATTTAAAATTGATACCTATTCTGAAAAATTGAAAAATACAAGTTTTTCTTCTTCTTCTTCTTCTTCTTCAATATTGTGTATTAACTTAGGGAAAGAGTAGTAGAAATAGGCACTACTATGATTGTCATCATCTCATTATTTCAGGCGTACGAAGTTTGTAGTTCAAGGAGGGAAAGAGAGAAGCTTCTTGCAGATATTACCGTAAGTAACGCTAATATTGTCTTCTTTTAATAGTAAACATTGAAGTTTGTAAAATAAACTACTTCTTCTTCTTCTTCTTCTTCAATATTGTGTATTAACTTAGGTGTCATCATCTCATTATTTCAGGCGTACGAAGTTTGTAGTTCAAGGAGGGAAGGAGAGAAGCTTCTTGCAGATATTACCGTAAGTAACGCTAATATTGTCTTCTTTTAATAGTAAACATTGAAGTTTTGTAAAATAAACTACGTCTATTTTACCTAGCGTAATAAATATCTATGACAAAAGAACAATGCTGGGTTGTAGAATCCCGGATTCGCAAACTCGGGTTGACGAATTCTCGCGAGTTGTACATTCTACACAAAAATGCATGGCACACTGGCGCTGTGAGTTCGAAAATCGACGAGTCCTTTTAAGCCTTTATAGACTTCACTACAGTCTTGGGGCATCTGAATAGTCCAGAATACAGTGACAGGGGAACAGACAGTGGTCAGGATTAGGTTTGATGCATAAGAGCTACAGGCTGCCAGAAGGACAAGTCCCAATACATATATCTGGTGATTTTTCTCTCCAATACAACAGTCTAGCCTGAAATGACAAGATATTACATAAAGTTCAAAGACAGAGTGGATAAAATCCTGTAGTTTTTGTTGTGAAGATTTAAATACCCCACACAGATTTTGCATGCTGTTACAAGTTACAAGTATAATTTACCAACACATACTAGATAAACCCTGTATAAGCCAGCAGGGAGCATGGGATAGGTTGTTTAACTCGAGAATAAACCCCATCACTAGAACATCAGTTAAAACCCCTTTGAAACATCAAACTCTAAAGGCCACAAACCCCATCACTAGAACATCAGTTATACAGTAATATTAAACCCCCTTTGAAACATCAAACTCTAAAGGCCACAAACCCCATCACTAGAACATCAGTTATACAGTAATATTAAAACCCCCTTCAAACATCAAACTCTAAAGGCCACAAACCCCATCACTAGAACATCAGTTATACAGTAATGTTAAAACCCCCTTCAAACATCAAATTCTAAAGGCCACAAACCCCATCACTAGAACATCAGTTATACAGTAATGTTAAAACATAAAACCCCCTTTAAACATCAAAGGCCACAAATTCTAAAGGCCACAAACCTCATCACTAGAATATCAGTTATACAGTAATGTTAAAACCCCCTTCAAACATCAAATTCTAAAGGCCACAAACCCCATCACAAGAACATCAGTTATACAGTAATGTTAAAACATAAAACCCCCTTTAAACATCAAACTCTAAAGGCCACAAACCTCATCACTAGAACATCTTAAGCCTTTTTCCCACGGCGCGTGGCGCGGCGAGTCTCGTCCGTAGTTCGACGAGTCACGCGCCGTGGGAACACTAAGGTTCGTGGCGCGTCGAGCAGGCGCGTATAGGCTTGTGTAGGTGCGTACAGGCGCGTTCGTTTGTCGGTAAACATCAAAGAGGCGCGTGGCTCGGCGGATCACGAGTCACAGATCAGGTTTGTCTAGACTTCTAGAGTGTTCCAACGGCGCGTGGTTTGTTTTCGTTTTAGTATTTATAAATTTTTATTAGTGTTAAAAGTAATTATTTTTTAAAAGAATCTAAACACTTAAAGAAATATATATCTATTAATTTATAAACATGTTAGAATTTGTTATTAATATTAAATAATAATAAATTTTAATTGTGTTATTATATCACAAATTTAATCATCTTTCACCTTTACCTTTAAAATATATAAACCTTGATGTAGGAAACGAGCCATCCGTGAATGTCTGTGGTTTGCCAACCAACGAGCCTATCCGCGCCGGCGAGGCAAGCCTGTACGACTCGGCGAGCCACGCGCCGCCGCGCCGTGGGAACAAGGCTTTTACAACTCGTAAACGCATGACAGAGAATTCGATTCAGAATGGTCTAGAACCCAGCATAAGGGATTAGAAAACTTGAATGAGTAATAGGTGATTTCTTTGCTTATGATTGCCAGGTACGAAGGGGCAGGGGTCCATCAGCATCAACGCGTACGGTAGGAAAAGAATTGAGCAAGAAAATCTACTACCTGTATAATAGTAGAGACCCAGAACAGCACCTGTCACATGTACCGGAATTTTAAGGCTTCTGTACCAGTATAATAGGGACACACAAACTCTTTACTTCCTCCAAAGTCGTTTATTATTACGTTTTGTGACTTGAAGGTCCTTTAACACTGCGGACAGTAGTTTGCACTGTAAGATTTTTTTCTTTCTTTTTCCATTTTCCATTATCGGTTGAACTAAAAAAGGTCTTTTTTTAACTTAGAAAAATAAAAATACCCAACTTAATTAAATAAAATAAAAATAATAAATTTCATAATAATTTATTTCCGTTAGCATCGGTTAAACTAAAAAAGTCTTTTTTTAACTTAGAAAAATAAAAATACCCAACTTAATTAAATAAAATAAAAATAATAAATTTCATAATAATTTATTTCCGTTAGTTAAAATTACCTAGGAGGGTCGGTATGGAGGGGGGATAATAATTTTCAGTCTACCATGGGCCAGCACTTCGAGGGGAATGGCCCATTATGTAGTTGTAGTTGACACTAACACGTCATTTTCTATTCTATCATTCTGAGAGGTAATGTGCAAATAAAATAGGAACGAATGTCAATGCAACATTAATAATAATAATTATTAGGGAGTCTTTGAATTTAAATAGAAAAAAAGTCCAAGAATGTCATAAGCTCATAAGTAGTTATATGGAACAGGGTCCTGGCTCAAATCTTGATAATACCTCTTCTTTTTCTTCCTCTTTGCCCTTTCCCATGTTTAGATGGGGTTGGTGTTTGTCGTCGGCCTTTCAATCAGCCTTTGAGTAATTGCTTTGAGGCCAACTGGTTTTGGCTAAACAAAATTTTCCGAGTGGGATGCCCTTTGCACTCAACCTTTGCTATTGATATATTTTCCCATGTTTAGATGGGGTTGGTGTTTGTCGTCGGCCTTTCAATCAGCTTTAGAGTAATTGCTTTGAGGCCAACTGGTTTTGGCTAAACAAAATTTTCCGAGTGGGATGCCCTTTGCACTCAACCTTTGCTATTGATATAGCGTGAGGAAGTTTGGGCTAGTCTTCTCCCTATTTATAGTCCCCTAGCTAGACGCTGATCTACTCTCTGTTTATAGTCCCTCAGCCAGACTTTCAAATCAAATCTTAATACCTAGAGAGAAATATTTATCTAATAAGAAATAAAGCAGCTGCCAGCCTGTGACTGGTTGCACATTATAGCCAAAACCATCATTCCATTGGAAATCATCAAGGTACTTCAACTACTTCAATTCTCAAGTTTCCTTTGAAACCAAACTGTTTGGACCCTTGGGCCCCCTCCTCAACAAAATCCTTGACACAGCCCTGAATACTGTCACTGAAAGTTAAAAATTGTATCAGACACCTTGGTCAAATCATCAGAGCTTAGAGCTGATGATTTGATCCCAATCAAAGGCTCTGCCCTAATAGAATATGAGCAAGGTAACTTACTCAATAAGCCAGCCTAATAGAGCTTAGAGCTGATGATTTGATCCCAATCAAAGGCTCTGCCCTAATAGAATATGAGCAAGGTAAATTACTCAATAAGCCAGCCTAATTAGCTTAGTTGGTAGTGCATCTGCCTTGAGTGCTAGGCCACAGGTTTGATTCCCAACCGGGCAGATATCCTAATGGGATAATGTTTGTTCTCAGAAATCTCAGAATGGCTGACTTTCTCCTATCTTGTCTTTCTTCTCTCTTCAATTTCGGGACAATAAGACCTTAGCAGTTACAGTTCCCACTATCAAACCTCTTGAAAGAAAATCTGGTTAAGTGGTAAGCCAGGGAGCTTACTGAGAGAAAAGGTCCCTCCAGGCGCTCGAAAGTAAAAAACAAACTTTCAAAATCTCCTTCACATGCCGAACAATGTTACCTAAATTAATCGAAATCCAACAACCCACCCTTTTGGGATAATCACGGTAAACAAACCAAGTAAGTGCGAGCCAGCCTAATTAGCTTAGTTGGTAGTGCATCTGCCTTGAGTGCTAGGCCACAGGTTTGATTCCCAACCGGGCAGATATCCTAATGGGATAATGTTTGTTCTCAGAAATCTCAGAATGGCTGACTTTCTCCTCTCTTGTCTTTCTTCTCTCTTCAATTTCGGGACAATAAGACCTTAGCAGTTACAGTTCCCACTATCAAACCTCTTGAAAGAAAATCTGGTGTGAACATCACACGACTTTCCTTATCCTATTGAATGATGCTTTTTTTTATGTTCTATAGTAAGTTTTACAATATCTTTAACCGTTTAGTCAGTATAGCTAAAAAGCGGTGAAAATACCGCCAACCGCAGCACCTATTTTAACCAAACGTTTTGTATTGCATCCTTGTTACATTTGTGAACTACATACCAAATTTCAAGTCTTTAGCTTATACCGTTCCTGAGATATTGTTAAATTACACCGAAAAAAAGCGGTGAAAATACCGCCAACCGCAGCACCTATTTTAACCAAACGTTTTGGATTGTATCCTTGTTACATTTGTGAACTACATACCAAATTTCAAGTCTTTAGCTTATACCGTTCCTGAGATATTGTTAAATTACACCGAAAACCGAAAACCGCCAAAAAGCGGTGAAAATACCGCCAACCGCAGCACCTATTTTAACCAAACGTTTTGGCTATAATTTGACCCGATTACATTACTTTCCTTCCTATAGGATAAGGAAAGTAAAAAAAAAGAACTCACTTTTCACAGCACTGATCAAATTCTCTGCAGTTGCACCAAGTTCCTAGGATGTGGCTTCTCTCTTGATTGTGGAATCCACCAAAGTTATCATTATCACCTTTGTACCATCACCACAATAAACGCCTCTCAACACCACAAGATAAAGGCGGCAACATTGTCATCTCTTTTGACGGAAAGCCTGTGCCAGACAAGGGCAAGTGCGCCACCGAATTCAACATGCAATTCAACCCGCATCCACCAACACACAACAAATCATAAAGGAGAACCATGAGGCACAGGTAATGTGCAAATAAAATAGGAACGAATGTCAATGCAACATTAATAATAATAATTATTAGGGAGTCTTTGAATTTAAATAGAAAAAAAACGTGATCCTTTTGAAGAACCACTAAATAAAAAGGGTTGGTATCCACCAAAGTTATCATTATCACCTTTGTACCAACATCACCACAATAAACGCCTCTCAACACCACGAGATAAAGGCGGCAACATTGTCATCTCTTTTGACGGAAAGCCTGTGCCAGACAAGGGCAAGTGCGCCACCGAATTCAACATGCAATTCAACCCGCATCCACCAACACACAACAAATCATAAAGGAGAACCATGAGGCACATCCACAAACTCAAATACTTGGATGACGTCATACAGTTTACACCAGAGACCGTCACGGAAGCCTTGAAGTCCACAAGAAACTCTAGAGCATTGGGCCCCGATGATTTGAATGTCCAGCTAACCCCACCACATTAGATCCCTCGGCACTCTGGACAAACCCCCTGGAGGTGGCTGCTTTCCTTGGATTGGAGGAGAAAGATTGAAATGTCGACACAAACGTTAACAAAAACAACAACAACAACCAAAGTTTTATATTAATTTATTAATATATTTTATTTTAAGAAAACGAAAAACTTGGTGTAATGGTGTTTATCCTTTCTTTTCTACCTGATAACCTGATAAAAAAAAAAAAATAAAAATCTTTTCTAAATAAGCAGTGTTGCCGCACGACCTAAATTATTTTTCCCTTTTTCCCATGAGCACGAAAAATCCCTCGTTACCAGCTCTCAGGGTTGCCAATTCTTGCATGCTGGGAATTTTTGCATTGGAAAGGGAAAAAGTTGAATAACTTGATCGTACGAATCGACCACGGCCACGATGTTTTATTTTTATTTTTTTTACAAGGTTTGATAGAGGGCCACAGTGTAACTTCAGAGGTTTTCGTTTTATCGTCCTGAAATCGAAGGGCGGTAGAGGAAAAAGCCAGCTGTTCCGAGAACGAACGTTATCTGTTAAGTAAAGTCCGTGCCCGGGCGGTAATCGAACCCGCGACCTAGCGTTTAAAAGGCAGGCGCTTTACCCATTAAAGCGTAAGCTAGCTAGACTGGCTTTATTCTCTCTGCTAAATCTTATATTATAAAATCAAGATCCATTCACATTTCACAAGAATTTTTTGGTAGTATTCAGGAGTTAATTTTAAAAAACAATTGCCAGTTCTTCCAGAAACCTCTACTATACACAGATGTGGGTCTGAAGCAAAAATAATGACGATTACTAGACAGACGCCACTCATGCCCAGTCATACCAAGTGAGATCATGTAGACTTCATGAATTATCAGAGCCATGAGGAAAACGAAAATTATAAGGAGGTAAATAGCCAGAACAAAAAATTGAGCAAACCTGAGAACAGAGAAAAGTAACCAGAATTAGTCAATTAAACTTTATAGTAAAAAAAAGAGTTCTAAAAGCAATTGAAGGGGAATCACCTCTTAAGCAGTGTCTACAAAAGGCCACTATTTTACAATCATATTTTATTAGAGTTCTAAAAGCAATTGAAGGGGAATCACCTCTTAAGCAGTGTCTACAAAAGGCCACTATTTTACAATCATATTTTATTTTATACCCCATAAATAAAGTTGAACATTCATATTCATAGCCAGTTCTTTGTAAGGGACCACCACACACATCATAAACACCCACCAAACACACACGGTCGCGCTACGCGCTCCCTGACACAGTGCAGCATAATAGGCATAACTTTGAACCGCCGCCATTTTGAATCAGGATGGAATGTGACAATTTTAAGTAGCCTATGTCACCCGGAGTATTTTTCTTAACCACGAAAAATTTCATCAAAATCGGTCGAGCCGTTTTTGCGTGAAAAGAGGACAACCAAAGGACTATTTAGCGTAACAGACAGACAGACATAACATACATACATACATACATACATACATACATACAGACAGACAGAAATTTTTCTAATGCGATTTTTGGAATCGTGGATGCATAAGGAGTAAGACTAACTAAATATTTCTACAATAAATTTCATTTATATAGATAAATAAAATTGAACATTCATATTTATAGCCAGTTATAATAAAACCTGTTACTTACATAGTGTCAACATAGACTTCAACAGTTCTTTGTAAGGGACCACCACAAACATCACAAACACCCACCAAACACACACGGTCGCGCTACGCGCTCCCTGACACAGTGCAGCATAATAGGCATAACTTTGAACCGCCGCCATTTTGAATCAGGATGGAATGTGATAATTTTAAGTAGCCTATGTCACCCGGAGTACTTTTCTTAACCACGAAAAATTTCATCAAAATCGGTCGAGCCGTTTTTGCGTGAAAAGAGGACAACCAAAGGACTATTTTCTTAACCACGAAAAATTTCATCAAAATCGGACGAGCCGTTTTTGCGTGAAAAGAGGACAACCAAAGGACTATTTAGCGTAACAGACAGACAGACAGACAGACATAACATACATACAGACAGAAATTTTTCTAATGCGATTTTTGGAATCGTGGATGCATAAGGAGTAAGACTAACTAAATATTTCACGATTCTAAGCAATGTACAGACAAATCTACAATAAATTTTATTTATATAGATAAATAAAATTGGACATAACATACATACATACAGACAGACAGACAGACAGACAGAAATTTTTCTAATGCGATTTTTGAATCGTGGATGCATACGGAGTAAGACTAACTAAATATTTCACGATTCTAAGCAATGTACAGACAAATCTACAATAAATTTTATTTATATAGATAAATAAAATTGAACATTCATATTTATAGCCAGTTATAATAAAACCTGTTACTTACATAGTGTCAACATAGACTTCACTAATTTAGGCTCTAGGGACCTCAAAACGTGTTTTGGCACTAAAAACTGACCATCGAAAATTTGACCCGATTACATTACTTTCCTTCCTATAGGATAAGGAAAGTAAAAAAAAGAACTCACTTTTCACAGCACTGATCAAATTCTCTGCAGTTGCACCAAGTTCCTAGGATGTGGCTTCTCTCTTGATTGTGGCTCAAATATTCACAGCAGCACAAATTACTGGCTGAAGAGTCATCTGTAATGTTGAGAGGCTGGGGATTTGATGCCTGCATTGGACCATTCCATATATTAATATAATTTTATTTTAAGAAAAGGAAAAACTTGGTGCATCATAATGGTGTTTATCTTTGATAGGTACTTTTCTACCTGATAAAAAATTAAAAATCTTTTCTAAATAAGCAGTGTTGCCGCACGACCTAAATTATTTTTCCCTTTTTCCCATGAGCACGAAAAATCCCTCGTTACCAGCTCTCAGGGTTGCCAATTCTTGCATGCTGGGAATTTTTGCATTGGGAAGGAAAAAAGTTGAATAACTTGATCGTACGAATCGACCACGGCCACGATGTTTTATTTTTATTTTTTTTACAAGTTTGATAGAGAGCTATAGTGTAACTTCAGAGGTTTTATCGTCCTGAAATCGAAGGGCGGTAGAGGAAAAAGTCAGCTGTTCCGAGAACGAACGTTATCTCTTTAGTAAAGTCCGTGCCCCGGCGGTAATCGAACCCGCGACCTAGCGTTTAAAAGGCAGGCGCTCTACCCATTAAAGCGTAAGCTAGCTAGACTGGCTTTATTCTCTCTGCTAAATCTTATATTATAAAATCAAGATCCATTCACATTTCACAAACCAAAGTTATCACAAGTAGGTAATAGTAATTACATATGTATGTAATAGTGTCATTTTTCATAATTTATTGTGTCAATCAAAGTTATCACAAGTAGGTAATAGTAATTACATATGTATGTAATAGTGTCATTTTTCATAATTTATTGTGTCAATACATTCCACAAATTTAGTGCTTATGCAAATGTACATTTTTTTTTTGTCACTGGGAGTCAAACTAGTCTGGAAATGGCTTCCATTGTTAATTATACTCACCAAACTGAAAGCTCAAGAATTTTTTGTCACTGGGAGTCAAACTAGTCTGGAAATGGCTTCCATTGTTAATTATACTCACCAAACTGAAAGCTCAAGAATTTTTTAAAAAAGTTGAATAGGTAACTTGATCGTACGAATCGACCACGGCCACGATGTTTTATTTTTATTTTTACAAGGTTTGATAGAGGGCCACAGTCGCCACAGTGTAACTTCAGAGGTTTTATCGTCCTGAAATCGAAGGGCGGTAGAGGAAAAAGCCAGCTGTTCCGAGACTTCCGAGAACGAACGTTATCTGTTAAGTAAAGTCCGTGCCCGGGCGGTAATCGAACCCGCGACCTAGCGTTTAAAAGGCAGGCGCTTTACCCATTAAAGCGTAAGCTAGCTAGACTGGCTTTATTCTCTCTGCTAAATCTTATATTATAAAATCAAGATCCATTCACATTTCACACACTGATCGCTCTATCTCCTGAACCAAAAAACACCTAAAAAGCTGAAATTTGGTAGGAATATTCCTTTTATGGTCTAGGTGTGCAACAAGAAAGGATTTTGCGAAAATCTAAACCCACCTAAAAAGCTGAAATTTTGTAGGAATATTCCTTTTATGGTCTAGGTGTGCAACAAGAAAGGATTTTGCGAAAATCTAAACCGATCCTGAGATATGATCAATTTTCGATCGCTAAAGCTCCATAAGAAATACACAGAGTGCAGAGACTGCGGGAGAGAAATGGTCTGCTCTCGACCAACATTGTTTATGTTTTTTAGTTTGATAACTATGCAGCTAATAGGGAGCGCGCAGCGCGACCGTATTTTTTTATTATTTTCTACAAGTTCGGCCATGCCTTTTTGCAGCTAATAGGGAGCGCGCAGCGCGACCGTATTTTTTCATTATTTTCTACAAGTTCGGCCATGCCTTTTCTACAAGTTTGGCCATGCCTCAGGATGAACTAGCGGGATTCCGGAGCAAAGCGACTGAATTTAGCTAGTGAGGGAAAAAATTACAGGACAAATTTTAATATATTTGTGCTCAATATTCAAATAAATAATGTTTAATCTTCATTCTACATTAAAATCACAACATTGACTATTCATAACTCAAGAAAACATAGAAATGATGAGTCTCAACTTTCAAACGAACGAAGAGCTAATATTTAAATAACACGTAAGAATAAATTCTTATAACAAAGAGGAATATAAAATAAATACTATATGATAAGGAAAAAATTGATTGACACAAGAGCATGTAATAAAATCGATAGGGTGGGAGGGGCACGGCATACACTCCCGTAGGCGATGACGTCACATCAAATGTCCCAAGCAAAGCTCCCTCGCAGGCAAGACATATTAATCTGTTTGTGCGCCTGCATTTCTGCGCAATTCATGTTTGTGCGCCTGCATTTCTGCGCAATTCATGTTTGTGCGCATACGTTTCTGCGCATCATCTGAAGTCTGACGTCAGAGTTCAGGACTCTGACGGAAAATAAAAATTGAATTTTCCGCATCATCTGACGTCAGAGTTCAGGACTCTGACGGAAAATAAAAATTGAATTTTCGACAATTCTTTTACAGTTATTTTTTCGGAGAGTTGACCTCACATATTAATCTGTTTGTGCGCCTGCATTTCTGCGCAATTCATGTTTGTGCGCCTGCATTACTGCGCAATTCATGTTTGTGCGCATACGTTTCTGCGCATCATCTGAAGTCTGACGTCAGAGTTCAGGACTCTGACGGAAAATAAAAATTGAATTTTCCACAATTCTTTTACAGTTATTTTTTCGGAGAGTTGACCTCAGCTTTGGATTTTTCACAACTTTTTACATAGGAATCGACCATTTATTAATAATTTTTACCCATTTGCAACTGCTCCATTATTTAAATAGGGGAATATGCCAAGAAATTTTCAAAAGAGACAACTACATACGTACATACCTACTTCAAGGTGTAATACACAGTCTAACCAATGATAACTACAATACCTAACAAAAGTACGGGCTAAAAAGTAGATTATTTTTGGGGTCAAATAAATTGGTAAAAAAAAAAAAGTAGGTACATACTTATACCGAAAGGGAATGGCTAGGAAAGATATGATAATCATTCTAATCAATATAATGAGTACGATGATTGACGACTCAACTGGCATCATCATTTGATAAGAGAAACCTGTCAAAGGGATGGACTATTTTCGCAATTTAAAAAAAGATTATGGAAGTGTGTATTATTATACTGTTGGTGTACACAGTAGGAAAGTAAAGCTAACCCATTATAATGTACCCTTGACTCAACTGGCATCATCATTTGATAAGAGAAACCTGTCAAAGGGATGGACTATTTTCGTAATTTAGAAGTGTGTATTATTATACTGTTGGTGTACACAGTAGGAAAGTAAAGCTAACCCATTATAATGTACCCTTATCATCTACTATAGTACCATTTACATGAGTTAGTCCTTTGGTTTAGTTTATCACGAAGAGAAAAAAAAAGGTTATCACTAAGTGAGGTCAACACCGGAGGCGTTCTCTACCACTTAACCATTATTGTGTGGTCAAATTCTCAAATAAATAAGGGTAAAATTCCACGCCTTGGCTGGAAATAAAGTTGCACCCTCCTGTTTACCAAGCGAGCACCACGCCTCGGGGGCAGACGAGAAAGAGAAGAGGTAGACAGAAATTGACACCTACATAATTATATCCTAAGTTAAATTAGATTATAGAAATTGACACCTAGAAAATATAGTCCGTTTCTTTAGGACAAAATAAGAAAGTTTTATTCTATTCTATGGTGCTAGTGGGTCTACAAAGAATAAACAATATCTGTGATTGTGATTGAATAGGGTCTAGTATTCTAATAGGTAATATACACAGTAGGTAACTATCCTATACCTAGTGCCTATTTACTATGTATTTAAGAAAGAAAGAAAAAAAAAAAAAAAAAAAAAAATACCTAGTGCCTATTTACTATGTATTTAAGAAAGAAAAAAAAAAAAAAAAAAAAAAAAAAAGTTGGTACCTACTGAACTAAATATGTACCATTAAGTTTGTTTCATGTACCTACTTCTAATCAGAGCCATCAAGTTTCAGTTCCAACAAGTTCAGAGGCAGCAAGTTTCAATACTAATTGTGAGCGGTCATAAGCGGTTGGTCCAGCCATGCTGACTTTTTTTTTTAGCTTTTTACTAATATTGTTTAACTGAGTGACGTCGTTCATTCAACCTTTAACTTTGACGATTTTTGCGATTTTTTTCATTTCTTTTTCATTAATTTTTTACCGTTAGAATTTCCTCTCTCATTGCGAGGTTAATCGCTTAATGAATCACGTCATCACCGCGAAAGAAGTCCTTTGGCTTTAAGTATACAATTAGTAAAGAAACTTGCGGATAAACGAGGTACCAAAATAATAACAAAAAAAAATAATAAAATAAAATAAATAAATTCCCATCTCCAATAATCCAATCCATAAAACAAAGACTACAGATTACCTAAAATAAAAACAACTAAATACTTAAATTACCTATACCTAGATAATAATAGATTCTTCTAAAAGATAACAACCTTGATAAAATCTTGCCTTAATCTTATACCAGCCTTAAACTTATCTCTCTTGTCCTAGTCTATACCTTTATCATTCAGTTTAAAGTAAGACCATCTCCCCAGCCTATACATATTATGTATTATATCCTTCAGCCTAAAATTAATAACAGCAACTTCATTGAACCTTATCTTGATTGTTTGTTTTTCCTCTAATATCATACCTATTAGCAAACCTACATAAATGATATTTGGCTTATAACTCATACATATCACCCTTGCAAAAATGTGTATGTATGTATGTTGCAAATGTCGGGATCTTTGGCCATTTCATTTTCCTCTCACATCCCAATATTTTTCCCAAACAATGTTTTGCTGGCTTCCAAAGCAGGACAGAAGCAAAAATGTTCTTAGGCGGAGATAACTTGTTAACCTACACTATAGACTAGACTAAACCTGAACAGCCCAAACCAATCACACCAGAGACCATAGCTCCTCACATCACAGACAATCTCAACAATCGACTGAATGCCACACGCCGAAATCTGCAGCAAACCGCGAAATATAACGCAGCTTGTGTTTCAAATTTTATCCACCAGGGTCGCTTCATGGCTAGGTTCAACGAGGTGGATAAGGTGTGAACACAGCATAGTTCGTGGTCGCGTCGCTAGGCTGCTCGGTTACTATGGTAACGCCATTGAGAGCGAACAGCTTGAGAAGTTGCTCTGTGGTGAGGGTTTTGCCGGAGGTATAATCTTCGAGGGCCTGGCCAAGGGCATCTCCTACGGTATCCAGCTGAAATGAGAATGATACTGACTGAACTAGTAGGTAAGCCATGGGGATAGAATAGAATAGAAATGAGAATGATAATACGGACTGAACTAGTAGGTAAGCCATGGGGATAGAATAGAATAGAAATGAGAATGATAATACGGACTGAACTAGTAGGTAAGCCATGGGGATAGAATAGAATAGAAATGAGAATGATAATACGGACTGAACTAGTAGGTAAGCCATGGGGATAGAATAGAATAGAAATGAGAATGATACGGACTGAAGACTGAACTAGTAAGTGGTAAGCCAGGGAGCTTACTGAGAGAAAAGGTCCCTCCAGGCGCTCGAAAGTCAAAAACAAACTTTCAAAATCTCCTTTACATGCCGAACAATGTTACCTAAATTAATCGAAATCCAACAACCCACCCTTTTGGGATAATCACGGTAAACAAACCAAGTAAGTGCGAAATCTTTGAGTTAAAACTCATGTACTTCATTTCAATTCGGTCAAATAAACAGTTATCTTTCTTTTGTACATAATAATCGTACTTCAAGCAAAATAGAATTAAAAACTACAAAAATTACTTACCTTAAACTGCTTCCTAAGAAGTTCCAAAGTTTCAGGACACAAGTAAGTGCGAAATCTTTGAGTTAAAACTCATGTACTTCACTTCAATTCGGTCAAATAAACAGTTATCTTTCTTTCGTACTTCAAGCAAAATAGAATTAAAAACTACAAAAATTACTTACCTTAAACTGCTTCCTAAGAAGTTCCAAAGTTTCAGGACACAACTCCGTGGTAAGTTCATATACCTCGTGGCCCATCTCTACCAAAGTTCCTCCTTCTCCTTCCTGCAGAATGTACATAATACTCGTACTTCAAGCAAAATAGAATTAAAAACTACAAAAATTACTTACCTTAAACTGCTTCCTAAGAAGATCCAAAGTTTCAGGACACAACTCCGTGGTAAGTTCATATACCTCGTGGCCCATCTCTACCAAAGTTCCTCCTTCTCCTTCCTGCAGAATCCTCTCTCCCTCTAGAATTCTTTCTCCTCCCTCTAGAGCTCTCTCTCCCATATGTTCTTGTTCTACTTCGCCTAGATCTTCTTCTTGTACACGATCTTGTTTCATGAGCCTAGGTCGGAGTGAGGGTTTTCGAGTAAGTGGGGTAGAGGATGAGGGAGGTTCCTCTTTAGGAAGAGAATCGCTAGTGAAAGACTCCGTGGCAGAGAAGAGAACAGCATCTGAAATGTGGTAGATACAGTGGTACTTGAGTAACTGTTAATAAATTTAATGAAGTCGCATTTTTATTGCCTCCTGGGGGAGGCCGGGAGAAACGAACGAGAAATGGAACTCACATGTTTCTATACTGGGAGAATATGTAGTAGAAAAGCCCAAAGTAGAAAGTTTTTTTTCTCAGAAGGTTACAAAGACCATTTCCCCCCCTGTTAGTATTCATTCCTAGTATGTTCCCAGGATACGACTTTTTTCGGCCGATCACACGATTTTTGCGATTATTTGAAAGCATGTTTCTATACTGGGAGAATATGTATGTTTCCCCCCCTGTTAGTATTCATTCCTAGTATGTTCCCAGGATACGACTTTTTTCGGCCGATCACACGATTTTTGCGATTATTTGAAAGTATCTTGTAAAGCGTACTAGCTTCCCGTGTTTATGAGATAGCTTTAAATAAGTTGAATTGTACTTACCTGGTTTTACATCGAACTGCATGGTTGACGTCATATCAACATGGTGAGTCGAATTCAAACCAGAAGTAGACGGATGCAGGCTGGTAGAGGGGAGAACACCACTACGACTAGTATCGTCTTCAGATGACGATTGTTTGGATAAGCGGGGCACCTGAAGAACAACATACAGAAAATGAAAACCTCATCTGGACAAAGTTCGCCCAATAATCGAACCCGCGACCTAGCGCTTACAAGGTAGGCGCTCTACCTTCCAAGCTAACTAGCTAACACTTAACAAAATTTAATTTCTTAGATTAAAATTGAAAGGCAATTTCTTTGTGTTCTTGTCACAATTTTTATGCTGGCACCGGTAGCTATGTGCATATTACATAGCTACTCATTTTCCTCACGAGGCTGAGTGGGCCCCGCAACAGTAAGTTACGGAATCAATCATTTGCATGATGCAATTTTTTTTGACATCGCCGGGAATCTAATCTCCCGCGTGCAAGGCGAGCGCAGTGACCACTATACCACTATCTTAGATTAAATTTAAGATAAGATTTATTATTTGTAAATAAATTACAAATTTCATTTCTTTTTCGACTACCTACCCTGAGTTCAGGAGGCAAATCCTCGTGGTGTTTCTTCCGCTGATGCTGCTGACATCGCCGGGAATCGAATCTCCCGCGTGCAAGGCGAGCGCAGTGACCACTATATCACTATCTTAGATTAAATTTAAGATAAGTAAGATTTATTATTTGAAAATAAATTACAAATTTCATTTCTTTTTCGACTACCTACCCTGAGTTCAGGAGGCAAATCCTCGTGGTGTTTCTTCCGCTGATGCTGCAACAGTTTGGCCTTGCTAGCGTACTGCTTGTGACACCATTGACATTGTTGCGGTGTTGCAGAGATACTGCCCACCGTTTGACAGAAGCTCGGATTGGGCAGCTCGTCACTATCTGAACGGCCCAGCTGCAACAAAATCATTTTGTTATTAATTTATTTTTAACTATTTTTATTTTAATAATGATATTCTAGATTTCTAGAAGATGGCAGGACCCTATAAGAATACGAGTGTAGAGTCTACCTTTGGGCCTCGAAGTAATATTAAAATTAACCTTGGTCCCAGGGCCCTCATAGGGGCCCTAAGGTCATGAAAAAAAGGTTAGGTTTTTTGTGGGTGTACCTCACTAATACCGAGACACAAATCCCACACTCTCACACCAAAGGTTATGGCTTTTGATTGGGAGGAATCTTTCTAAGATTTTCTCACCTATGGAAAAAAAAAAATCAAGAATCTGTAGTTTTTACCTTCATTCTGTTACTCAGTGGTAAAGCTTGCCCAGGATGATTTTTCAAAATATGAGACTTTCGCTTGGAGCTGCTCTTGTAAATCTGAAATCAAACACCCAACGTTTTGTATCTTCTCGCTTATCCCAAATAGGCGAATTAAAAAATAGAATATCTCGGACCATGCTTATTGTAAATGTAAAGAAATGAAACAAACGGACGCTGAAATTAAAAATAATAATAACAATAAAATAAGAAATGCACAGAAATGCATACGCACAAACAGCAAATCCCACACTCTCACATCAAAGGTTATGGCTTTTGATTGGGAGGAATCTTTCTAAGATTTTCTCACCTATATAAAAAAAAAATCTAGAATTTGTAGTTTTTACCTTCATTCTGTTACTCAGTGGTAAAGCTTGCCCAGGATGATTTTTCAAAATATGAGACTTTCGCTTGGAGCTGCTCTTGTAAATCTGAAATCAAACACCCAACGTTTTGTATCTTCTCGCTTATCCCAAATAGGCGAATTAAAAAATAGAATATCTCGGACCATGCTTATTGTAAAGAAATGAAACAAACGGACGCTGAAATTAAAAATAATAATAACAATAAAATAAGAAATGCACAGAAATGCATACGCACAAACACATTATAAACAAACGGACGCTGAAATTAAAAATAATAATAACAATAAAATAAGAAATGCACAGAAATGCATACGCACAAACACATTACACTAATGTTGCCTGCAAGGGTGCTTAGCTCGGGACAGTTGATGTGACGTCATCGCATACGGGAGCGTATGCCGTGACGTCAGTAAATAAGATTTACCGGCATTTTTGGAATCGATTTGTCTTGGGATTTGGAAGGTCGTAGAAGAAAAAGAAAAATACCCTACGTCCTCATTTTTTCTACTCTTTGACTTTAAAACTTTACCCAGGTAAGCGCAACTGTTCTATTATTGTTCAACAATTTGATCTAACTTTTTTCCGCATATTAATTTACATACCATTGATAACAAAAATAAGAAAGAATGAATATTAAGTTTGATCGAAGGTGGGACTAATGCCCATGGCTCTAAGTGATTGTCTCTTACCTTATCACAGTATTGACAATAGTAATCGCGCGCCGTTTTGAGTATCGGCATGCTAAGCTCTGGCACAGACTCCGGCCTAATGTCTGGGTGTCGGGCCGCCAAATGATTGACTAGCATCCCTCGCCGCTTGAAGCCCACCAAACAGGGATGGCACTTGTACAGGGCCTTGGCATAGTCACTACGCCCCCCGCCTCCTCCGATACCGCCCGGGCCTGGTCTAGGGGACTGGTTAGCACTCGCTTGAAGCCCACCAAACAGGGGTGGCACTTGTACAGGGCCTTGGCATAGTCACTACGCCCCCCGCCTCCTCCGATACCGCCCGGGCCTGGTCTAGGGGACTGGTTAGCACCCGAGTGATTGGTTAGGGGCTGCAACAGACAGAATTTTGAAAATCGCTACTCAATTAAAAAGAGATTTCTATCTCTCATGTAGGAGTATATTTTAAGGCCTTATGCTATATCAATAGCGAAGGTTGAGTGTAAAGGGCATCCATTCGGAAAATTTTGTTTAGCCAAAACAAGTTGGCCTCAAAGCGATCACGCTAAAGCTGATCGACCCCATCAAAAAGAAGAACAAAATCTATGCCTAATTGCAAAAGAGATTTCTATCTCTCATACAGTAGTATTCTAAAAGATAATATCTAATGCGTTTGGTTAGCACCCGAGTGATTGGTTAGGGGCTGCAACAGACAGAATTTTGAAAATCGCTACTCAATTAAAAAGAGATTTCTATCTCTCATGTAGGAGTATATTTTAAGGCCTTATGCTATATCAATAGCGAAGGTTGAGTGTAAAGGGCATCCATTCGGAAAATTTTGTTTAGCCAAAACAAGTTGGCCTCAAAGCGATCACGCTAAAGGTGATTGAGAGGCCGACGACAAACGCCGACCCCATCTGAACATGGGGAAAGGCGAAGAAAAAGAAGAACATAATCTATGCCTAATTGCAAAAGAGATTTCTATCTCTCATACAGTAGTATTCTAAAAGATAATATCTAATGCGTTTGGAAGGTACGAATAAAAGGCGAAAAAAAAGAAGAACAAAATCTATGCCTAATTGCAAAAGAGATTTCTATCTCTCATACAGTAGTATTCTAAAAGATAATATCTAATGCGTTTGGAAGGTACGAATAAAATTAATAAAAATATGCCTACCAATATTTTCTTCTTCTCCCTCTCCTCACTAGGGTGGGGAGGAGGGGGAGCTGGTAGTTCCTTGCTTTGGTTTTCATCAGGATTATGCTGTCGTACCATGTGCTCCTTGAGCTTGTCCTTCCGTTTGAACTGTTTGCCACAGTTAGCACAGAGGAACTCTCGATGGTCTGAATGCAAGTACGACTGTCCTAATCTACATTTCTCGCAATCGAAAATAAAAGTGTCCTTGGGTTGGGCCGCTTTATTTACAGTCATTGCTTTCAAAAAGGTAAAAAGAGTTCGAATTTTTCGGGACTTTAGATTTCAACTCAAGTCGCTCAAACTTAACACGGAGGAACGAAGGTTCGACAAATATTGCAGATCAAAAGGGTCCCTGGGTCGGGTTTCCAGTCCAATGCACGGTTAGGACGTTATTTAGAACCAAAGTTTTGTTATTCAGGGCTAAACTATGGAAAAATATCGAAAGGACTTCGCGCTTCTCAGGACCTTTCACCTCAGCTCGGTTAAACTTTTCAGAGAGATTCGATAAATTATGTAGGCGGATTTCAAGAAATGTAAGGTTTCAAGGCGGAATTACCTTTCACCTCAGCTCGGTTAAACTTTTCAGAGAGATTCGATAAATTATGTAGGCGGATTTCAAGAAATGTAAGGTTTCAAGGCGGATTTCAAGAAATGTAAGGTTCGGTCGCTTTTTAAGGCCATTATTTCAAAAAGGTCGAAAAGAATACGCATTTCTCAGGACTTAGATTTCGGCCCAAGTCGCTCAAACTTAAATTTCCTTTCCTTTCATTAGTGTTTTTACAGTATTGATGGTATTGATAGTGTGCGGGAAGTTATCTTACCTGGGTGAAATTCTTCTGGCAGAATTGACATGGATATCGTTGTTCAGGTAGATGGGAGAGAATGTGCCATAAATTTCCTTTCCTTTCATTAGTGTTTTTACAGTATTGATGGTATTGATATTGTGCGGGAAGTTATCTTACCTGGGTGAAATTCTTCTGGCAGAATTGACATGGATATCGTTGTTCAGGTAGATGGGAGAGAATGTGCCGCTTTAGGTTGAAACCCTTGGGGAAAACTTTCGGACACATGGTACACTCGTGAGTTTTTCTCTGTGAACAAAACCCAGAAATACTGAGATAAAATAAGTACTGTTACTATATCTTATTTATACTGATGTGACTGCAAAAATCCACAGGCCTGGCGCTCAGATAATACTATTATGTTGTGCTACGTCGGAATAATTAATTTCAGGGGGGTTTCATTTCACTTTGATATCTATTTGCTGATAAATCAAACTTTTAGTAAATTCTTGAGGTGGTCCACACAGAGTCGACCGACTGTCGATCGACGTCACGTCGACTGAATCCGCACACTACCTCGACAGCATAAATTCACCTCGTCGATCGACAAGGCCGATGGACAGACACACCTTAAAATTAATATTTCTTATTGAGTAGGTTTTAGTAACTTCTTTTTATGATGTAGATTGTAGAATTATTATTGAAAAATAAGTGGTCCACACAGAGTCGACCGGCTGTCGATCGATGTCACGTCGACTGAATCCGCACACTACCTCGACAGCATAGATTCACCTCGTCGATCGACAAGGCCGATGGACACACCTTAAAATTAATATTTCTTATTGAGTAGGTTTTAGTAACTTCTTTTTATGATGTAGATTGTAGAATTATTATTGAAAAATAGAACAAAAACGGACAAAGAGTGTCCGACAAACGAACATACTTACTCTTGGACATCTGGGACAATGATAGACCCCATTGACTAAATTCTATTATTTTTAAGTGGTGCTCATCAACACCTGGGTTATATGCACCAGAAAGGAAAGGCCAAATATTTAGGTACATAGTTTCGATTTTAAATCAAAAGTTTGCAGGCCACTAGAAATTTAATAAGAATAGAAATAATTAAATTTTGGTTATAAATGAGTTGAATGGTAGAGATTTTCCTGGGCAATAATCTGTATGTATGTGTGTCCATTGAATTGTAATCATGACCAAAAAAGATCTAAATAATTAAACAAATGGACTTACCTTAACATATGCATACGCAGTTTATCCTGGGACGGGAATACCTTGATACACATATGACAGGCAAACTGACGATCGCTATGAAGATCTAAATAATTAAACAAATAGACTTACCTTAACATATGCATACGCAGTTTATCCTGGGACGGGAATACCTTGATACACATATGACAGGCAAACTGACGATCGCTATGAAATGTGCGGATATGTTTTCGTATCACTTGGTACTCGGTAAATTTCTGGAAACAGAAACACAAAGGCTTGAATCTGGCGGACTGGGCACATCATAATCTGTCTCAAATGACTAGATTACACGAAGCTAGGTGATAGTTCAGTTACTGGCCTCATCTAAAAACGTTCCAATTCAATTGAACAAAATAATACACTTTATATTGAAACTGACGAACTAACGACTGAAATGTTACTTACCGCCATTTAAGTTTACAGGAGGTATAGGAAATATCAATCACTTTATATTGAAACTGACGAACTAACGACTGAAATGTTACTTACCGCCATTTAAGTTTACAGGAGGTATAGGAAATAACAATACTTATGGACATATAAGGACTGTTAAAAACCGCCGCCAATTTGTATCAGGATGGAAAGTAACAATTTTAAGTAGCCTAAATTTCTGTCCGTAATACAAAAATTAATCATCAATACTTATGGAAATATAAGGAATGTTAAAAACCGCCGCCAATTTGTATCAGGATGGAAAGTAACAATTTTAAGTAGCCTAAATTTCTGTCCGTAATACAAAAATTAATCAATCATTCTATCTGTTTTCTCGTGAAAAGTGGACAAAAACAGGTTCCTGAAAACAGAACATCCCGAGAACAAAACTTATCTGTTAAGACAAATTTCGCACCAGGCGGGAACCCACGACCTAGCGCTTACAAGGTAGACGCGTTACCGTCCAAGCTAAGTGGGGCACCCTAAAAGCTCATTAGGATAACTTCAGTATAATTTTTGACTTGAGAACAATTTTTGCACATACCTTGCTGTTCGAGAGAGGGGAGACATCGTTTCTGTGCGTAGTCTTGTGAGTACCACACCTTGAGCTCTTGTTTCACTCGCAGTGTCCGACAAACGAACATACTTACTCTTGGACATCTGGGACAATGATAGACCCCATTGACTAAATGCGTCTTGATATGACTTCTCATCCATTGGAGAGATTCGAACTGAATCTCACACATAGGACACTGGAAACTTGGATCTAAAACAGGCGATACATGTTCACAATAAACAGGTGATGCATGTTCACTGAGTACGAGACACAAATTCATTTTTCCTAAAGTAGTGGTAAACTAATTTATTTTTACAGGGCATCAATTTGTCTTTCCATTGATAACACAGTATGTTATTCTGCAAGTTACACAAGTTCATGCAGTCAATAAACTGGAACCTCGGTAGCAAATATTCAAATTAATGAGGATAAAAGCCTCTTCTGCCTCCGTTGGGATTTAAACTGTGGGAGTAAAAGGACTTTTCAGTCTCATTCTTGCAGTATAAACAGGCTATATTCTTTGCTACTCTATTCTACTTGTCCCTTTCAAATTAATGAGGATAAAAGTCTCTGCCTCCGTTGGGATTTAGACTGTGGGAGTAAAAGGACTTTTCAGTCTCATTCTTGCAGTATAAACAGGCTATATTCTTTGCTACTCTATTCTACTTGTCCCTATCTACCAAATCTAGCTATATTACTGGTAATAATTAATAAACTTACTCCCATGCACTCTGACATGCCCTTGCAGGGCAATAGCTGTACTGAATCTCTTGCAGCATTCTACACATCGGAACGGTAAATTCGTGTCATTGGCCATAGCTATGTGACGCTGAAATAGAAAGGAAAACAATTTTACATTTCCAACTGATTCAAGAAAATTCATAAAGAGGTTCTCTTCTGCTTCACGATGATTTAAATTTTCGTTCTTTTAGATCTAGGTAAAGAAAAAATATCCGTGTTACACAATCGGCCAGCCTAGTTAGCTTGTTTGGTAGCGCGTCTGTCTTGTAAGCGCTAGGCCACGGGTTCGATTGCCGCACGGGGTGGATTTTATCCTAAAGGGATAAGGTTCGTTCTCGAAACGGCTGGCTTTCTCCTTTCCCCCTTCTCTCTTCGATTTAGGGACGATAAGACCTCCGTTGTTACAGTTCCCTCTATCAAACCTCTGAAAAGATAAATAAATCTTATTTTTCTTCTCCTTTTCCCGTGTACAGACGGGGTCGGCGTTTTTCGTCAGCCTCTCAATCAGCCTCAACTAGGGTGATTGCTTTGGGCTATTTGGTTTTGGCTAGAAATTATACGAGTGGATGCCCTTCGCACGGTTGAGTGCGAAGGGCATTTCTTTAGCTATTTCTTTAGCAAGGAAAATTCAGGCTGGTATTGGTATACTCCCTGTTTCAAGTCCCCCCGCTAGACGAAAAAATAAATATGTATAATAAATAATATGTTGGGTTACCTCAAGGGAAACTTATCTGTTAAGACAAATTTCGCACCAGGCGGGAACCCACGACCTAGCACTTACAAGGTAGACGCGTTACTGTCCAAGCTAAGTGGGACACCCTAAAAGCTCATTAGGATAACTTCAGTATAATTTTTGACTTGAGAACAATTTTTACACATACCTTGCTGTTCGAGAGAGGGGAGACATCGTTTCTGTGCGTAGTCTTGTGAGTACCACACCTTGAGCTCTTGTTTCACTCGCACATCTTTGATGGATGTGAAATAGATAGCGTTACCCTTCTGATGGAGGGTCAGATTTTGTTCTTGAACATTTCTAGCGGGGCGCACGAATCGCATCCAATTGGAGGCTTCTGAAACATAGAGGTCAATAATAAAATAGTGGGTAATTCACTAAATTAATAGACGAATGGTGGATTTCACCAATATATTGAGCTTCGTTGTCATTCTGCTAAGTCCAAGCTCAAGGTTAACATATGGGATTGAACATTGAACTTAAATCACATTTACATTAAAAATGTAGGTAATGATTTAAATTTAAATGTGATTTACATTAAACCATTGCACATTCGCATTATTATTTATTTATTCCGAAGTAAAGTTCTAGTATCCTACAAAACTCATTCTCATCTCATTTCCATATCACGATCACATTTACATTAAAAATGTAGGTAATGATTTAAATTTAAATGTGATTTACATTAACCCATTGCACATTCGCATTATTATTTATTTATTCCGAAGTAAAGTTCTAGTATCCTACAAAACTCATTCTCATCTCATTTCCATATCACTTGTGGACAAATCTTCTGTCGGTCACTTGATCACAAGACCATTCGGGTACCAATCTACCAATTCATTGTTCCTAGTTCAAATGGACTCGAGTTAAATAATCTATAGAAATCAAAGCAAATACAGCATCTTTAGAAATCAAAGCACTTCTGTCGGTCATTCACAAGACCATTCGGGTACCAATTCATTGTTCCTAGTTCAAATGAACTCGAGTTAAATAATCTATAGAAATCAAAGCAAATACAGCATCTTTAGAAATCAAAGCCAAAGACTGCATAATTTCTCTTGCAAAAGAACAAGTTGTTAGGTAATGAATGATGAAAACAGTGTAAGTAAAGAACCCATGAAACAACTTCCCAATGGCAAGATTACAGAATTCAAATAAAGGGCATTACGCCGAGATCAAGTACCCGATAGAAAACAAGAGAACCCATGAAACAACTTCCCAATGGCAAGATTACAGAATTCAAATAAAGGGCATTACGCCGAGATCAAGTACCCGATAGAAAACAAGTTCACAAGACCATTCGGGTACCAATTCATTGTTCCTAGTTCAAATGGACTCGAGTTAAATAATCTATAGAAATCAAAGCAAATACAGCATCTTTAGAAATCAAAGCCAAAGACTGCATAATTTCTCTTGCAAAAGAACAAGTTGTTAGGTAATGAATGATGAAAACAGTGTAAAGAACCCATGAAACAACTTCCCAATGGCCAATGGCAAGATTACAGAATTCAAATAAAGGGCATTACGCCGAGATCAAGTACCCGATAGAAAACAAGAGGTTCAGTTGTCAAGGAAACCACTTTCACTGATCCACCGCGGCGTTATAAAACTTTAACTGAAAACCAGATTCTATTTTATTGAACAAATGAAATGCTGGTACGGAACGAGAGAGTGATGTTATCGTCCATACTATTCTTGTTTTTTAGAATGGCAACTAGTTTTGTATAGTAGCATTTTTGCATGTAACCCCGTGAGGTCATTAATTTCATAGTCCTGTAATATATGTACACGCATACTTAGTTCAGTATGTTCAATCATAGGCAATTCGATTATGTAACGATAGAAGAGACTATCAACTTAGAGATGCAGGGTTCAAATCCCGTTCGGGGTAGAAATTTTCTAAATATTTTTCTTCGCGGATGGGTATGAATGACACACGACGCTAAATTAATACGTTTTAGGTGTGAATTTTCATCTAAAAGAGTGTGGACTTAAAATGTGCAATAGTATATTATTCAAAATGTAAAGATTGCCTCGAAGATTATTACCAGTAACACATCTAGTGTGAGAAGAGCAATAAAAATTAAAATATCTCGAGTATCAATTGACTGATCAAGTTCTTCGGTCCTTTAGGAATTACGTGCAACTTTTGATGCTATAACGAAAAGCCAAGTTCTTATGCTACCTAAAGACAACATATTGTTTCCCAACAATGAACGATCGATAGATCATGGGCGTATATCGCACCCTAGCAGCACCCGTGAGGTGGGGGCCCAAATGTCCCTCAAAGTAGGAGACAAATGGAGAAAAAAAAAAAATCTCAATTGAGCACATGCTAATAAAATATGTAAAATCTTAGAACTTCAATTCCTATTCTTATGAAAATAGCAGTCATTAAAAAAGTACATCGAAAAAAGCTGTACTGACGTCAAAAGGAACGATTGTTTTCCAAGTTCCTTAGAGTAAAATGAGTAAAAGACCAAAGAATTTCGGTAATGTTTTCGCAGTGGTAAACTAATCCACTTTAGAACCAACCCATGTTACCTAAGAGTTGATAGAAAGAAAGTAACAACTGGTCATCTTGCTATGATAATATGGTAAACTAATCCACTTTAGAACCAACCCATGTTACCTAAGAGTTGATAGAAAGAAAGTAACAACTGGTCATCTTGCTATGATAATACCGGTATGTGAATTACAAAAGCAACTTGCTTAATCGTTCATCAGTCCAAGGTTCATTTCAAGTCCGAACTTTGAAGTAGAATATAGTGTTTGTTGTAACTTTTTTTTACCATCCTAATTGGTACTTTTTTTTGTGAGTGATACATTTTTTATAAACACGATTCATTTTTTTCAAGACCTCACGTTGTGATAACCAGATGTATTTTTTGTTACCTTAAGGAATTAGTGAATTATTGAGACTTTTTTGTGGGATTTATTCTGTGTCAGTAACCTTATCTTCTGTGTTACTAATAGGTCTATAGTATTATTTAATTTTTGTAGAGCAATTAAACCTTTCAATATCTTCATAAATAAAAATAATTTTTATTTGTATTTAATTATCTTCTGTGTTACTAATAGGTCTATAGTATTATTTAATTTTTGTAGAGCAATTAAACCTTTCAATATCTTCATAAATAAAAATAAAGTAATCAACAAATTTACTATGGATAAACGATTAACAATCTGAAACAATAACCAAATAACTATATCAGAAGTGCATAGTGTATACGACCAAGAAGATCTGAATGAATAAATAATCTGCTCAGTGTCATAATCATGCTCATCCGAATCATCTCAATAATCAGTCTGACGACTTTGAGAAGTCTCAGCGCTGAGGCCCGCGAAACTGTTCTGCTAGTCAACAACAAGCCCTTGGATCTAGAATGGGAGAAATGCCTTAAAACTATGGATAAACGATTAACAATCTGAAACAGTAACCAAATAACTATATCAAAAGTGCATAGTGCAGACGACCTAGAAGACCTGAATGAATAAATAATCTGCTCAGTGTCATAATCATGCTCATCCGAATCATCTCAATAATCAGTCTGACGGCTTTAAGAAGTCTCAGCGCTGAGGCCCGCGAAACTGTTCTGCTAGTCAACAACAAGCCCTTGGATCTAGAATGGGAGAAATGCCTTAACACAATGGCCTGCATTAAGACCAATGTCATAGACAGAGTAGCCGACCTGGAGAACAAAGTCCAGAACTTCACTTTCGGAGACGTACCGGAAGAAAAGGGAACGTTCATCAACCTGAGCTCGAAACTCAAAATGAAAATGATCCATAAAGAAGACGGAAAAATCGCCTTCCGATTTGTGGCCAACAACCATCCAGTGGGTAAGTTAATCACTAAGTAGGTACTAGGTAGTTCAGAATAGACTGATTAAGTAATGAGTCAATGATGTACAATTAGATCTAAATAGATTGGATAAATTAATTAATAAAAAGCTCATTAATGGCTTTTATTGGTTTCATTAAATTAATCTTCCATTTCATTGGTCTCTGAGCCAATCTTTGTGTCCAAAATAACGTCACACGTAAGTAAGTACTAGGTAGTTCAGAATAGACTGATTAAGTAATGAGTCAATGACGGACAATTAGATCTAAATAGATTGGATAAATCAATTAATAAAAAGTTCATTAATGGCTTTTATTGGTTTCATTAAATTAATCTTCCATTTCATTGGTCTCTGAGCCAATCTTTGTGTCCAAAATAACGTCACACTAACGTAGTCTATGTACTAAACCAATAGGCAAAGAGGCAAAGGCCGATGAGCCCCGATGACCATTTTGCGACTTATCTGACACATTTATTTTACGGATGGGTATACCATTTGTCAACTATTTATTTGATGAGAGAATTGTTCTGAAAACCCAATAAGTGGAAACTTATAAAATAAAAATAAAATAAATGAAACGAGGATTTCCCTAAACTCAATCCTGAGACAATCCACGGTGATAAAACTCGACCTTATTGTTTTGCTGCTGGAATTTGAACCCTGAAACCCTCAGTTGTCAATTTATCGTCTTGGTAACTTCATTACTGGAAGTTTACTACAAATGCGTTAATTCCTTACCTTAATTCGATGTTGTATTGTCAAATTCATTAATTCCTTCTCCCTACTGTATTTTCACTTCAGCGGAAAGCTCGCGAGGACATTTCCAAGAGAAACAGAAGGCAGCCCTGGTCGGATTCGCTCTCATCTTATTCGTGCTCGGTGTGGTCTCTACAACTCTCAAGGTGAACGTATTCCTCGCCCTCCTAGGGGTTGCTATCGGCAAGATCCTCCTCGCCTATGTCTACACTGAACATCTACTCCATCATGGACATCACAAGTATCATCACAAGCCTGGTATTCACATCCATAAGGCACCTGTACACCATTACAAGTATTCCCCGGTCCATGTTATAGAAGCCGTGGTGCCTGAGGTTCATGAACATGTGGACGCTTACCATTATGATCATGACCACTATCATGATCATCATGACAGCTATCATGACTCTCATGATCACTATCATGACGATTGGGCCATTGTCAAGAAGAAGAGGGCACTTAATCTCGATTAGAACGTTTAGGGTGGATTTCACCAATATTTTTTCAGTCCTTAGAAGGCCTGTTAAGCCAACAGCCAGTTCCATTTGATTTGTATAGGCTTAACACAGTTTTTACTCGTAAGTTAAGTAACAGGCTTGTTAGAGGCTGAAAAGAAGGTTGGTGAAACCCACCATTAGAGGCTTTACCCACCTAGCCTAACCACAGATTCCACAGAATCACCTGATTATTTTGGGTTATTTTTGTTTCTGAATGTTTTTAATCAGTTTAGAACTAATTTTCCAAAGAGTGATCTACTAACTTTCCAGCTTGGTTTTCGAAAAGTCGGAAGACAAATAAAAGAATGAACAAGTCTTCCAAATCTCAGGGTAAAATGTGTGTGTTGTGAAATATTATCTGTACCAGATAAAAATTACTGTGCTGCTATTTTTTAGTTACTTATAAGTTATAAGTGAAACCTACATTTATTTATTTTTAAATTGGTTTTGCATATTACAAAGCCAAATAGCAAATAGTGTGCCAAATTTAGCTGTGCTAAATATATTATGTATATTTATTGTGAAATAAACAGAAAAAGTATTTTATCTGTAGCCAAAAGAGTAAGAATCTTTTTTTTCACTATATGCTTCTAGGTACCTACAACAAGTTAAGAACTTCCTTTGCATAATGGTCTCATAACACAGATAGCACATCGATCATTCTTGGGTGGACACCTTTCGTTATCCTCATGGTGGGTACAACTTTGAATGCAATGAAAAAACAACTTTGCAACATTACGAGAAGAAAGTGATGTTAATCTAGTCGTTGCATCACATACGTACCTACACGAAGCTTTTAACAAGAAAACGAGATTTACTTGGAAATTATGTAAAGAACGAGAATGATAGAAAATGAGAAGGTACAATGTAGATACGTATGATCATACCCTCATGAGATTCATATCATTGTGAGATTTAGTCCAAATGTGGACAGGTGAACATATGGGCTCATCACTTGCTGTTGGTTATTTTGTGGTGCACTCAGCCTTGTGAGGAGGAGCTGATTGAAAACCTTGCTTAAAAAAGGTGCTTCTTAGCGGTTGAAAAGCGCTTGACCGACCGACCCTTAACTGCGAAAATTCCCTACATGAAGTAAGTCCCTACATGAAACTGAGACTTTTTAAAAAGTAAATCGGAATCTGAAAACTATTTCATAATATTTATCATTAAATAGTCGGGGGAATAATAAAAATCACAGCAGCAACGATCATACCCTTATGAGATTCATATCATTGTGAGATTTAGCCCAAATGTGGACAAGTGAACATATGGGCTCATCACTTGCTGTTGGCTATTTTGTGGTGCACTCAGCCTTGTGAGGAGGAGCTGATTGAAAACCTTGCTAAAAAAAGGTGCTTCTTAGCGGTTGAAAAGCGCTTGACCGACCGACCCTTAACTGCGAAAATTCCCTAAATGAAGTAAGTCCCTACATGAAACTGAGACTTTTTAAAAAGTAAATCGGAATCTGAGAAAATTGTGATGCTCTCAGCTTCACCACAGATAAAGCATGATGACAAATAACAATAGAATGGAATAGAACACCTAGGCACTCACCTGGCAAGGAGCATTGTGCACGGATATAATGTGCTCTCTCAAATCCTCCTTGGTAAAGTAGTCGTCACAATGAGGACACTTTTCACTTCTGTCTAGACGGCCATCCAGGAGTTCCGAGAGATAGGATGGAGCAGCAGCTGAGGAATAGGAATCAATCACATAAAATATCAATGCCTGGTCCCCGGAAGCCATTAGATTCATAAATAAGATCGAAAGAGGTTCATCTCAGCTTAATAGCGATAAAAGTTAAAGGAACTTCCTAATTCGATAGATCTCAGAGGTGATTCATTTTTTTTTTTTTTTTTTTTTTTAAAAAAAAAATTTAAAAAAATTTTTTTTTTTTTTTTTTTTTTTTTTTTTTTTTTTTGCAATTTGGTTATGGAACCTTTTCGATTTTTCCATTGTTATGGATTTCAATTTCAAGGAAATTTTATTAACCTTTTCATCATTATTCGTCTTAATTATTTCATTGATTGGTGTTGGGGAGTGAAGAGTTGGATTGTTTTGCAGGGAACTTTCAAAATACCCTTCGTAGATATGGCTTCCGTTCCTCTCAGTCAAGTAAGCCATGCTTTCAGGCTCAGGATTCTCAGAAATCCTTGAAGATGTATGAGTATTTTGTCTCTTGATTGTCTCAACTGTCTCTTGGAGGGTTTCAGCAGTCATTATATATAAGTTCTGTGGATCAACTTGAAAAGGAGAACCAAAATATATATACATTTTGGTTCTCCTTTTCAAGTTGACTCAACTGTGACCAAAACGATATCAACGGGTTAGCACGAAATCTGAGTGTGCCAGTTGTATTTCTGAGATAGTGTTCATCTCAGTGCACTTCACAGATATCTGCTCAGCCCAAGGTCTTCTGGCTCAAGATACATCTGCTATGGACAAAGGTATCTGAGAAGTATTTAGGCATAATAAAGTTGGTTCCTCAGATTTATTCAGAGGGAAAGCAATCAAAGGAAGTATCCAATCAAAATGGATTAATGGACAAATTGAGGGAACATTTGAAATGAGATTCCACAATCCAGATCATGCCTTGGCAAATTTCGTTTAAAGTCTACTCTGTAGTTATTTGTAAGCCCGAGATGTATTATTCGTATAAGTCAAGCCACACTCCAGGCCAGGGTGTTCAAGGAACAATAAAATATTTTACAGACGATTAGTGGGAGAGCTCAACCTGTGACCTTAACGGCATATGTGAACAGATCCATTTAATTGCCAGTAAGGATATTATGACTGTGTTGTGAGTTGTGAATGGAGAGTGGGCTATACTACGATGTACCAGGCTTTTCCGATAGTAAAATAAGTGATTTTTCACCCTTCTTTTTTTCCAGCGAGCATTGAGCGTGCTTCAAGTCGTGGAATATCAATATTAAAAATTAATAATAATGAATATTTTATAGGAAACAGTTTTGTTATTTATTTCTTTATTAATACCATTTTATCTTTTGTTTCGATCAGGACTGAATTCAAATCATAGCCTTGGGATTGATTCGTGCTGTGCTTTGGTTACAAATCAATAAACGGATTAGGAACACCTATCTAGCCTATATTATAATTATTGTACAATTGAACATGAGTAGGTACCTGCGATAGTTCTGTGAGGCAAACTGTCCCATTGTGTTTTGCTTCGAAAGGTTTACTCCAGATGAATCCGCAGGACTGAGAGCTCAGAATCTTTGAAAAAGTATTGAAACCAATCTTCATCCTACACAGTTCTGTTTACGTGTGCCTTTTAATTTTTTCCTCATTTAGTCCTGTATTATAAGCCAAGATGTAGGTGTGATTTGACTGATGAGATTTCTTTG